>NC_068388.1:13378506-13628506 GCF_023724105.1 Carassius gibelio
GTCTAGCCTTCCTGTAGAGCAGGTAATTGGAGTATATGCTAGGGCATGCTCTGTTTTCTCTGTTAGCTTCACCACAGGGCATGCTGACTGCCTTTCCCAGAACTGGGCGAGGTTCACAACAGTCTCTTACACCCTACATGTATGTGCATAAGCAGTGTTTTTTGCCATTTTAGTTTATCATTGACGTAACCCCCTGAGTCCAGTCTATTCCACCACACCTCCTACACACGCATTCACTTTAAATAAGATGTTCACAAGATAATGTTCATCTGAAAAGTGATGTGGTATCAAAAGATTTTTCGCACAGATTTTTGAAATGTAAAGAATGGTTTTTAAATAGTTTGTGCTGGTTTTATCAGTTAGATGACACTCAGAAGATCCAGAAATTACAAGTTGTTTTTTTATATATATACTTTTATGCAGCAAGGATGCATTAAAATGATCGAAAGTGACAGTAAAAACAATTATAAGAAATGCTATTCTTCTCAACTTTCCTTTTATCAGCACATCTTGAAAAATGATCCTTGTTTATTATTAAAAAGCAACACTGTTTTCAGCATTGATGATGATGAGAGGTGTTTCTCGAGCAGCATATTAGGATGATTTCTGTTGTATCGTGTAACACTGAAGGCTGGAGTTATGTTGCTGAAAATTCAGCTTTTCCAACATAAATTATGTATTAATATATCAAAAATTAAAATATACAAAAAGTTTCTGTATGTTAACATTAGATAATGCATTATAGGGCTGTAGCTATCAAATATTTTATTCATCGAGTATTCTACCAAAATTCCATCGATTAATCGAGTAATCGGATAAAATGTGTTTTTGCTTACCGTATTTTCCGCACTATAAGGCGCACTGGATTATAAAGGGTACCTTCAGTGAATGGCCTATTTTAGAACTGTTTTCAGATATAGGGAACACCGGATTATAAAGCGAATAAAATAGAAGATACTGCAGTCAAACGTTTGACTGGGTTTGTGTTATGCATCCACTAGATGGAGCTGTGCTAAAGGGAATGTCAACATTTTGACAGAGCGCCTTGATCCATATTTAAGGCGCTCCGGATTATAAGGAGCACACTCCTTTTTTAGAAAAAAAATATTTTAGAGATATTAGTCCATATCGTGATTTGATGTAAGTGCAATGACCTATTTTTGATTAATTAATTCAAAACTTGGCAAATTCCGTACCATTCCGCGTTAAACTGTAAATTCCGTTTTTATGACTGGATTCCGCGATTCCCTCCTCATTTTCTGCATCGCGGAAATCATAGGGCCCTAGTTGTGGTATGCCAGTTCTATCTTGCAATGGACATACGCCACGACGTTCTCTTTACGTTTGTCCACGCCCTCAAATCAAAACAATGCTGACTCCTCGCAGTATGAGATTTCCTATGGCGATTGCGGACGCAGCGCTTGTGCCTCCTTCATCTTTGTGGGTGACGCAAACGCGTTGTCACATTAAAAAAAAAAATATTGCAAAAGAACCTGATGTGAGATTTAAAGTAAATTAAAATAGGCTTCATTTTTTGTAATCGAGTTACTCGAGGAATCGTTTCAGTCCTAATGCATTAGCTAACATGAACTAACAATGAGAAATATAGCAAATTGTTTGTTCTTAGTGCATTAACTGATGTTAAGAAAATACAACTCTGTATTTTAATAATTTACTAGTTTTGCTTCCATTAATGTAATATAAAGACAAAAACATGCACAGGTATTTTAATGAATTATTTATTTGGTTTCAAGCATTAAAAAATGTTGAAATATCTGATAAAAGTTGGTGTTATACAGTGAGTGTTAAGAATTCAACAAGATGTGTCCTAACATGTCTCCCATGTGCTTATTTTTAGCTGAAAAATGAGATGTCCATTATTGTGAACAAAATTCTGGTGAACTACACTGGTAATAACAAGACATCTGAGCAAGCCTTGGACTACATTCAGAGAACGGTGAGCTTTTTCTACAGCTATTGTCTGCCATTTCCTCCCTCACTGCCTTTTTCCATCATTCTCTCAGTCTCTTACAGTATTATCTGTTGCACATGTTAGAGATGACAGAAGATTAAGTGTCTAGGACTTTTCTCATGGATTTTTATCTCTTGTTTGCTTGTTCAAACTTGTTTTTTTTCTATGTGTATTTTATTATGTTATATGTTAATGTATAGTATTTTTTCATTTAGGTTTTCCTGCACCAGTGTGCCTAGATTTTTATGTTGTTGTTGTTTATACTGTAATATAAAATTATTTTCTGTTTTTTTTTTTTTTTCCAATCACAGATGAAGTGCTGTGGTTGGACTGGACCATCTAACTGGACCGAGAATGTGGCGATAAACAGTTCTCAGATTCAATACCCATGTTCCTGCACAAATGAATCCATCTATGGCACAGGAATAAAAGAAGCAGGCCTTTGTAAAACGTTTTCCCCTCAGTTGCCTGTCTTCACTAAGGTACACACATACAGCTTTACTGCACATATACAGCTGCATATTCCTATATGAAGGGATAGTTCACCCAAAAAATTAATTATGTAATTCAGAAACTTTTGAATGTTGCTATACAAATAACTTTGGTGACCATTGATTTCCTTTCCGTGGACCAAAAAAAAATAATTATCTGAATATTTTCTTTTATGCTCCATAGAAGACATAATTTTTGTTTTTGGTGAACTAACCTCTAAAAAAATGTTCCTGATTCTGGTTTTATGCCATCGCTTTATTTTATATTTGTAGCATATACCCAGTCCTATTGTTCAAATAAGTTGCTGTCAGTCAAAATGTTTCCTGTTAAACTGTTGTGAACTTTCACTTTCTTTCCCTCGGTTGAGTTTGGCATGTTCTGTTTGTCTCCTGATGTTATCTTTGGACAGCTGTGTCTGTTCAGGATCATTTCCAAACCCTGCATATCTTTTTTCACTGTTTTCCCCCTATTTGATGTGGGGTTTTCTTCTTCTCTCTTTCATTTTTAATTTGTCTCCATTTCCTGTGTCCAGGGTTGTGTATATAGTTTGGAGGACTGGCTCATTGGGAACTGTGGAGTTATTCTGGGAGTCTGTGTTGGTATAGCAGTGATTGAGGTAAATCTAGAAAGCCTATCATGTAAAATGTATTCCACATTCAAGTTTATTCCTTTCTAATTTCTGTTATTCTGGCCCTTTCTACGAAAAAAAAAAAAAAAAAAAAAAAAAAAAAATATATATATATATATATATATATATATATATATATATATATATATATATATTTGTTTTTTAATTACTAAAAAAAAAACAGATTGTATATTCTGATGTATTTATATTCAGCTACATTCATTTTTTAGAAACTACTTGATTTTATTCAGCATTTTTATTAGTTAATAATTTGCTAATTTAAATAATAATAATAGTAGTAATAATAATTTCACATTTTTTTTTCCTTGATGGTAAAGCTGAATATTGAGCATCATTACTGCACTCTTCAGTGTCCCGTTATCCTTCAGAAATCATTTTAATAAGATGATTTAGTGTTCAAGAAACATTTCGTGCTGCCTAATATTTTGTGGAAACCATGATACTTTTTTTTCAGGATTCTTTCATGAATAGAAACACTCTATTTATCAAAGAATCCTGAAAAAAAGAGCAGTATTTATTTAAAATAGAAATATATTTTTTAACATTACAAATGTCTTCAGTCACTTTTAATTCCGTACTTAACTGAAAAAAAAAAAAAAACTTACTGACCCCAATCTTTTGAACAGTATGTGTGTGTGTGTGTGTGTGTGTGTGTGTGTGTGTGTGTGTGTGTGTGTGTGTTTCATTAGTCACCAAAAACCAAATATTTTAGCATAATCTTTTATATTTATATTAAATCAAAGTAAACTAAAAAAGTCCATACTGAGTCTGCCCTGATTTAGCTTGGCAGCTTGTTTTGTGCACAATAGAGAGGTGGGGAACCAAACCGTGATCACTGTCTGCTCTGCTTACTTCAGCTTTTAGGGATGATCCTGTCCATGTGCCTCTGCAAGAGTGTCCAACAGGAGGATTACACCAAAGTGCCCAAATACTGAGAGCAACCCCCTCTTCATCAGAAAACAGCAGTGTTACAGCCTCTCCACACCAGCAACATCTGGAACACTGCAGACCAGACCACATCCCATCACCCACATACACACATCCGTTCTTCACTTTCTTAGCCCCTGTAAACATCCTGTTTAGGATCAGCATTTTACGATCAGGATAGTTGTACCTTTTTCTTTTAAAGAAACTAGTGATCTTTTCTTGTTAGTGCTCTGCAGGGTCTGAATAGCTTTATATTTGTATAGCTACATATACTGTACGGTGACTGTTTCATTTATGGTTTTCATTGTTAGTTGAATCTGAGAGCACTTTAGTCAATAGCGAGTTTGAAATGGGAATGAGCTATTAGCTCATTTATAAATATTTGTATTAACGAGAGGGGAAAATCAACACTTGTTTTTTTTTAAATAATTTTTATTGTTTTAGAATAGTGTATTTTCAGTTTGGTTATGTGTATATAAATTCTTCAGTGAGGTTTATAATTACTGAATAACTATGTCCTAGTTATGACAGCACTTGATGGCTTTTCTGCATGCATGCGAAGTGTTATTATCCGGGGCTGGGTCACTCCGGGCGGAGACAGGTGCAGTGTGGGTAAAGATGGAATGTGTATGTGGATTTAGGTTGGGTGCATATCCCACAGATCCATCTGCTGTGCTGGTGTAAGTACAAAAAAACTGTTCAAGTATGTCCCTAACAGGCATTAGATACAGATCCTGCTGACTAGCTTCAGCTGTAGCCTGCAGCACCACAGCAAAATCTTTCTGATACTGACCCATTTCAGCTGACCCAAAACAGGTCTGCGGGATGAAGTTGTGCAAGGCTTTCTCATATCTTTGCATTTCTTCTTTTTAAGATTTTTGTGTCTACGGTTTTATTATTTTGAGTGAAGCCGATGCAGACAATGTCAGATTTTGGGTTTAGTAAGCCTGGTGTTGTTCACCTCAGCAGTTGTTCTCTGGCGTTTAGTCTAGGGATGAAATGGCATGACAATTTCTTTTCACGATTATACTGACCAAAATTATCATTATTATCATGGTATTGTTAAAATGTGCTGGAGATGTTCAAAAAGTACCGACACATAACTCACTTCACCAACAAAGTCAACAAACAACAAATAAAATTAATTTTTGTTTGCATAATCACTTAAACAATAACATTGCCAATGATGTTTGGATTTTAAAAATGACAACTTGATTGACAACAGTTTAATAGCATGTTCAAATATCTAATGTAAATGTTCAAATAAAGCTTTCATAAAAAGTAAAACCTTACATTTCATTTTACATAAGTGATCATTATGTGAATTTTAGCAGTTCCATAAATAATTCTTGATAACTTATTAGAATTGTTTAAATGTGTAGAATCCACATAAGTTTTTTCTTTTCTTTTCTTCTCATCAACAGATTAAAATTTACAGCACGGCATGCAAATTCAGTCAGTTCAGTCAGAAACTGCACACAGACTGATTATAAATGTAAGTCTTTGTAAATCCACTCTCTGACAGCAGGTGGCGCTTATGGAAAAGCAGCTGTCAAAATTACAGCTGTTTCACAAACTCAGCGGACAAAGCAGTATTGCGATTAAGAACACTTCCTCTATTTATTACATAGAGCAAAGATGGAAACAAAATGCCATTGAATTCATATAATTAATTCATTCATATATTCGTTTGTATAATTGTGACTGTTTTCACTCAAAACGAAACTGCGTGCTGTGTGCACGCGAGATTGTAGCCTACTGAAAACTGTGTTTTATGCTGGGCAGTATTTATTTATTGTGAGTTGTTCAAATCGCGGTAATTGAATATGGTTTCAACGATAATTCAAATATGAAATAGTAATACTAACCGTGGGGAATTTTATCATGATTTATCGTCAAACCGCTAATCGTGACATCCCTACTCCGTGTTGGTGCTGTGGAAGTGTTAGTTCAGAACAGAGAAGATACAGTAAGAGGAAACAATGTCCCGGTCCCTAAGGCTATTTCCAAACACGTTTTTTACTTTTAGACAAATCTTTCTAGCTTGGTCTTTTAAAATAAACTGCTAGTTGTATTGTAATGTGATAGATCTAGAAGTGATGGAGAAATGAATTATTCCTCTTTATGATTTTTTTTTCATATTTTAAGATTTATTAACACTTTTTCTTAAGTGTCTTATTTTTTGTATTCTGTCAAGAAGCTGTCTCCTAGAACTCTAGTTTACATACTGAAATGCATTATTTTTTTTCTAATTTTATATTTGGATAACTGTATTTCTGAGGTAAAGTAACGATGAAGGGCTTTTTGTCTACATTCCTTATACAATATTTTCTGTTAAATTGGGATGGCATGTTTATATAGGGAGTTCTTCCCGGTGCTTTAGTACAAAACAATGCATATAGAATGGTTATGAGCAGGATTAAAACAAAACTTTGACACAATATGTGTGATGTCCATTGTGATTGGCTAATGAGTGTTACTTTTATTCTTTGTTCATTTCAATCTCATGTAACATCATGAGAGAACAAACTCCATTTCTTTCTCATAGACCTTATCTTCCTTTCATCAAAGAGTACATTGTAATGGTCTGCATACTTTGTGTGTGTGTGTGAATGGAATCTCTTTAACCATCGCTACATTTATTCGATTAGAAATACAGTAAAAATATTAAAGTGAAATATTAAAATAATTTTTTTTACATATATATTTTTTATGCATTTATCTGATAGAAAAGCTGTATAGTCTATTTTCACATGATCTTTTAGAAATCATTCTTACAGGTGCATCATACAATAGAATGTCATGGAAAATTTGATTTATTTCAGTAGTTCAACTCAAAAGGTGAAACTCGTGTATTAAATAAATTCACTGCACTCAGACAAGTAGTTTAAGTCTTTGGTTCTTTTAATTGTGATGATTTTGGCTCACATTTAACAAAAACCCACCAAATTAAAATACTTAATAAGACCAATTTTAAAAAAAGTATTATCATTTACTGTACATGTACTCAATACTTAGTAGCTCCTTTTGCTTTAATTACTGGCTCAATTCGTCGTGGCATGGAGGTGATCAGTTTGTGTCACTGCTGAGGTGGTATGGAAGCCCAGGTTTCTATGACAGTGGCCTTCAGCTCCTCTGCATTTTTTGGTCTCTTGTTTTTCATCTTCCTCTTGACAATCCCCTGTAGATTTTATCTGGTGTTCAGTTCTGGTGAGTTTGTTGTCTAGTCAAGCACACCAACACCATGGTCATTTAACCAACTTTTGGTGCTTTTGGCAGTGTGGACAGGTGCCAAATCCTGCTGGAAAATGAAATCAGCATCTTCAAAAAGCTGGTCAGCAGAAGGAAGCATGAAGTGCTCCAAAATTTCTTGGTAAATGGGTGCAGTGACTTTGGTTTTCAAAAAACACAATGGCCCAACACCAGCAGATGACATTGCACCTCAAACCATCACAGACTGTGGAAACTTAACACTGGACTTCAATGACTATGAGAATGCATAGTCGATATAAAAAACTGGATGACGAGTTATTTCTTACAACTAAATTCTGAAAAAAAAAAACCCCAGAGTTGTTAATTATAGGACCTAAAAACTCCGCTTGTAATAACCTAGAACACTGTCTAAGACTTGATGGCTGCTCTGTCAATTCTTCATCACCAGTTAGGAACCTAGGTGTGCTATTTGCTAGCAATCTTTCTTTAGAAAGCCACGTTTCTAGCATTTTTAAAACTGCATTTTTCCATCTCAAAAATATATCTAAATTTGTGCCTATGATCTCAATGTCAAATGCAGAATTGACCATATTAGCCCGGTCCTGTCAACAATGCACTGTCGTATAGATTTTAAAATATTGCTTATTACTTATAAAACACTGAATGGTTTAGCACCTTAGTATTTGAATGAGCTCCTTTTACATTATAATCCTCTACGTCCGCTACGTTCCCAAAACTCAAAACGCAATTTGATAATACCTATAATGGTGATAATACCTATAATATCAAAATCAACTGCGGGTGGTAGATCTTTTTCCTATTTGGCGCCTAAACTCTGGAATAACCTACCTAACATTGTTCGGGAGGCAGACACACTCTAGATTAAAGACCCATCTCTTTAACCTGGTGTACACATTACATACTAATATGATTTTAATATCCAAATCTGAGGATGTTATAGCATTAGCCATCAAAAAAGACCTTGTCTCAGAGGACCACCAGGACAAGACCACAGGAAACATGATTCTTCTGCACAATCTGACTTTGCTGCAGCCTGGAATTGATCTACTTGTTTCGTCTGGTCAGAGGAGAACTGGCTCCCCAACTGAGCCTGGTTTCTCCCAAGGGTTTTTTCTCCATTCTGTCACCGATGGAGTTTCGGTTCCTTGCCGCTGTCGTCTCTGGCTTGCTTAGTTGGGGTCACTTCATCTACAGCGATAGCGTTGACTTGATTGCAAATAAATGCACAGACACTATTTAAAATGTTCAGAGATCACATCACTGAATTCAATGATGAACTGCCTTTAACCCTCTGGAGTCTAAGGGTATTTTTGGGGCCTTGAGAAGTTTTGTCATGCCCTGACATTTGTGCTTTTTTCAGTTTCTTATAAATATCTAAATGGGTAAAGTCTAATATCACTGTAATCAGCACAAACTGTCATTTTGCATTATTGACACACTGTTTTCCTAATGAATGTTGTTCAGTTGCTTTGACCCAATGTATTTTGTTTAAAGCGCTATATAAATAAAGGTGACTTGACTTTATTATGAGTTTCTCCACCCTTCCGACTCTATGAAATACAAAACTTGCTCTCATCAGAAAAGAGGACCAATGGGCAACAGTCCAGTTCTTCTCCTTAAAGCCCTGGAAAGACGCCTATGATGTTGTCTGTAGTTCAGCAAATTCCTTGACACGTCTGTGTGTGGAGGCTCTTGATTGCACCCAATATTCAGATAGGAAATTTATACAATATCTTTCTTAATTCTAGCTGCTGAGATCAGCATTGTAAGTTGTGACCAGACGAGGTCGCTATTGGTTAACATGAAACCCTCTAACCTTTTAACAGTGAGGTTCCTAACTACTGAAACCCCAAGTACAGTACGATAACATTTAGCTCTACTAGCAGAGTGCATGTTAATTTTCAATCATATAATTCATGTTATTTCATTAAAAAAGGAGAGCATGAAGCATTTGTTTCATAAGATATAATAATTACAGACAATATACAGAATCTTTCATTCCTCTGGTGAATTTTTAATAAAGGTTATGCATTAATATTTGTGGCTAATGTTATATCCTCTGATTCCCACAAGAGGGCAGTCATTCTCACTGAGGTCCAGTGATTTGTTCTAAAGCAGGAAAAAACGTGATGAAAGTCCTTTCTTCTGCCTCGTATGAAGCTCTGCGGTCCCACAGAGAGAAATGAAGAAACCGCTTTGCTCTCTGTCACGGAGGAAAAGTGACCTCAGAACCGCTGCCAGGAAATCTGGCTCTGTAGTTACATTGACTGTATCTGAATGCATGCTGATGGTTTTTGTTTGCATATGATCTAAACCCATCCAATAAATTATTAACCCCCACCCCCTTAAAATGTTTCAAATCTGCTTTACTTTTCAAATGAGAGTGATTTGTACACTCAAAAATTGTTATATAAAGGGCCTACATTCTAGACAGAGCAAAGAATATAGAGATGAATAGAGGCTCCACTGCAGCAAAATATGGAATTCGGCTCGTTAAATGTATATTGCATCCTCTTCTCTCCTCAGTCAGAGGCTTTCCTTGAAATGTTTTATTCTCACAGCACAGAAGTCCCCTCCACCTGAGGTCCTCTTCCTCATCCTGCTGGACTTCCTGTTTTCAGTTGTTGTCTTCCTGGCATACTGACTCGGATTGTATATAGAGCTCTGGTAGTCAATGACACACTAATATCAGGGCACAGCTGAGCCTTGACTGTAAATGAACTTGCAAGACAATTACATCTTGGGACATTTTTTTTTTACCCCCACTTTATTACAAAACATTTGGCACATGTTTGGGCAAAATTCACAATTTAAGAATTGACTACATTTCATTTAGACTTTCATACACATGAGTCAAACCATTTCAGGCCTATTGTCTTTATAATCTAAACGTAACGGTGTTGCTATATACACAGTACTCCCAAATTAACTGGTTGCCATTCAAAGAATGCTCAAAATTCCTGAGATCTTATGGTAGTATGTGTGTAAGGGCTAGGAGGGCAGAGGAAAATAATATTATATTGCATATTTCCTCCATTATAGAGAAGGGCATAGATAATTTGACAGAAGATTGGCTAAAATTAACAGAATCACATAACAAATTAGACGAAATTTACAGAAGGAAAAGTGGAGGGTGCATTCGTTTGCTACAGAAAGAAATGGCTTGAGGATTTTAAAAACAATTACTCGAGAACGACTCAGTCTGTTGTTCGTTATCTGGCTCGACTCTGTGTTCATCTTCAATTCTCTTTTCACAGCATGTGATGTACTGTTTGAGTACATTAATTACTCGGGGATATTGGTTTGTTTTAACTCAGAGAGAGTGTCAGCCGCATTAAAAACGTTTACAGCTTAAGTCAGGATGAGTTTGCGATCTTTGTCAAGTCTCAGTGCTGTTGAACGCAGGCTCGGGTTCATGAAGTGACTCTTCTGACACCATACTGTAAAAAAGAATTTGTTGAGTCAACTAAAAATATTTTGTAACCCCGCTGCCTAAAAATTTTTTGTTATCTTGACAAAAAAGAATCTTGTTGAAACAACTTCAAACTAGAGTGGAATTAGTCCAGGTAACAAATTTCTTTAAGTTGACTTGACTATTATTTTCTAGTCCAGTCAACGAAATCATGTTGTGTCAACAGGGATTTTATCTTCAATCAATTATCATAAACAAATGTTACTCCACTGCCTTAAATGTTTAAATAAAGATGACAAAACACTTTTTAAAATGTAATTTGTTTAATGATAGAGACAACACTTTCATTCACATTTAAATTGAACAAGCAATTTGCTGCCAACACATCAACTGATAATTGATAAACAAAACAAAAAATGCAAAATACAAACACGTCTAAAGATCCGAACCGACACTTGAAAGTGTGATGTATAATAAATAACATTGGCATGGGATTGAGAAACAAATAGTTGCATTTCAATTCATCAGATCAAAACCACAGGGATTGTTTTTAATTTCATAACTCAATATGAAAATCAGAAGGTTGAACTCTGATTATTAACCCCGCACAAGTTCACATGCACTCCCCCCACCATAATGCAAGTCATGGTCAAAATGAGAAACCAAGATTTATGTATATAATATCACATTTAGTTACAAAAAATGAGTGTACTCTACTTCTGTATAATAACATATAAATGGAATTAATGGAAGCACAAAGATCTAAACAGTCAGATTCTAAATTTCATAGCACAACATGACCAGAAAGAGGTGTTAACATCAGAAGGATCTTGAAAGTTTCCAAACTCGTCCCCCATCACAATGCTACATACTGAAAATGTGTACATACTGTTTAAGAAAATGAGAGGTGAAACAACATTTGTTTAAATGAGAACATGCATATTCCAAGTCATGACATGATAAACTAATTAAATGTACATTCTAAAATGTAGTGAAAGGCACAAAAGAACCTTTCCTTATAAAAAAAAACAACTACTTTTTAAGAAAGAGTGCTGTGGAGCCGATGGACACATCATGAACACTGAAAAGTGAAAGTGACATGACATACATTTGTGCTCTTCATTTAACCCATCCAAAGTGCACACACAGCAGTGAACACACACCGTGAACACACACCCAGAGCAGCGCCCAGGGAGAAGTTGTGCCTTGCTCAAGGACACCTTATTTGTGGTGTTGAGGGTGGAGAGAGCGCTGTACATTCACTCCCCCACACCTACAGTTCCTGCCGCTGTAGCGAGCACACGGTGGGAGCAGCTGATCTTCCCAAGTTTTTGCAGAGCCTCAATGGTGTATTTAATGCGCTGGAGGTAGTGGATGTTCACTGCATACAGACCCATTAGGAGTCCAAATGCCTTGGGGACATGGGAGATGTCAGTGATGACAGGATGTCCAAATGAGACCAATGTTGGTTATTCCTTGGAACACACAACAATAGCTGTTCTTCAGTTACAATCAGAATGCCCTCTTCAATTTCTTTCTCAACATTCTTAATGTCACCGGATGGCTGGGAAAAGAAAAAAATATTACATTACTTAATAAATGTATAACAAATGAACACACATATGTACATACACTATTAAAGTTGAGCGTTTTGTTAAAAGCACAGCTACCAATTAATGCAAATTGTAATTCACCTTCAAGTGTAAGATATTTTGAAAAATTTTACCAAAAATGAAAGTCAACTGTAAATGGTGCTCCTCAACGGTTTCGTTTAGAACCATTCAAAATAACTTCCTGTATTAAACTGTTAAAAGTCTGTACTAAATTATTTGTTCTGCTGAACACAAAGAGTTTAAAATCGCATGGGAAGATAAGTGTAAAATACACCCCCAGAACCAACTATTCTAAAAATGGGGGGAAATTATTTTCTTCACTGGTATTCTACATGATTTCTGAATGACATAAAATGTGACAAACCAATACAACATTCAGGTTTTCTTTCTTAATCCAATTCTAAGTGTCTAATCTGTCACACCATTTATACAATGATCAGAAAATATATTGGTGTAAATAGGTATTCCTTTTAAATAATAGTCTGTAGCACTGAATGTTCAGAGTAAAGCATGACTCCGTTTCATAGTCAACGCGAGAAACGCGAGCTAGCAACGCGAGCGACACGTTCTCTTTCATAGTCTAAACAGTTAACGCAAGCGTCACGGTTGATGCGTGTATGCAATACACCGCTCACGCAACAGGGGGTAGTAGAGTCGGGTGATATTAGTAGAGTCGGGTCGCGTCATATTCAGATCACAATGGCAACTGAAGAGGAGTGTATTCTGTTGCTGAAGAACTATCGTATAAATGTGGATGAATACGTATAAGTTCGCATAATTTTTCCTCTTCGCCCGCCATTGTATTCAAACCTTCTTCTTCTGTAAACACAATATACTTGAATTAATGTACAATACTTGCAATGTCACCCCCACCGACAACGCATAGTATTGCGTGAATCGGCGCGTCACGTATCAAAAACTAGGACCACACATTTGGCTACGCACCGACGCATAATGGCGTTGACTATGAAATGGCCCTAAAGGGTTGGTTAACCCATGTATGTTTTATTCACCCTCATGGCATCGTAGGTGTGTATGACTTTCTTCTTTCAGACAAATCCAGTCGGATTATATAAAAAAATATTTATGGCAATAGGTGGGTGTTTTTTTCAACAGTCTAAAAGTAGTCAAATAATGTGCATCAATTCATAATAAAAAGTACCTCACATGGCTCTGAGAGGTGAATAAGGTCCTCCTGTAGCGAATCCATGTGTTTTTGTAAAAAAAAAAATACATATTTAAAATGTTATTCAAAACATATTTAAACCCTTTTCTCTCACTTTCGTGAGAGCCATTCCGGTTGGATGAAAATAGGACATAGGGGTCATGCATGCACCGATGATAAGTGACGAACACGGAAGAGTGGAGGAGAGACAACAATACGCCAATCACGAAGAGTTTACAACTTTTTAAATATGGATATTTTTCTTACAAAAAGCGCATCAATTTGCTACAGGAAGCCTTTATTCACCCCCCAGAGCCATGTGAGACATGTTTTATTGATGGATGGGTGCATTTTATTTGACTATTTTTGGACTGCTGAGAAAAAAAACACACCCGTCTACTGCCATTCAATAACTTGGAAGAGCCAGGACAATTCAACTCAGATCAGATTCGTCTGAAAGAAGAAAATCATATACACAGGGTGCCTTGAGAATGAGTAAAACATGGCCTAATTTAAATTTTTTGGTGAAATAATCCTTTAAGCAAAGTTGCTAATGGCCAATATGCTAGCACTGAACATTTTTCAGGATTCAAAACAGTATTCATGTCCTCATGTCCATAAACAGGGTTTCTGGTGGTTTTATGAAGATAAATTCAACACTTTATAAAGACATTTTAAATACCAATAGAAAATTCACGGAATAAAACTGGGGAAAATAATGTCAAATTATGTTCTCTAAATTTTGAAGCTGTTTTCCAATGCAAATATCTACATTTTCGTAAAGGGTTCACCCAAGAAAGAAAAAGAAAGAAAACTGTCATTTACTAAACCTCAAGTTGTTTTAAACCTGAATTAGTTTATTTCTGTTAGTCCCAGTCCCAGATAGTCTAACACAGTACACAACAGCACAACGTGTTACAACCCCAGATCACCCAGATTTCTTCTTCTTCTATTACCTGGACCACATCACTGCAGACTGATGGTGCTCAGTTTGGTCATCCACAAGTGTGATCCCAGCAGTCATGTCCTTGATGAATTCCTGCACAGAGCCTGTGTGCTTTAATAAAAACAAAAGGGATGCCTTAAACAGGGCCTTACAATCGTAAAGCATATAGACTCCAATAAATGTGCATTTATAAATAAATAAATTTACTTACAACTTCGTCCAAGCTCTACAATGTGAATGTCATTTCCATTATGTCTGCAAAGCATTTTGATGGATAACTGCAAAAGGACTCGCTGCGGTCCATCCACAGGATTATTGAATTCTGTGCTGAATCTTCAGTCATTCCAAAATATCATAAACATGAAAAATACAAAAACATGTTAAAACACTGTAAAATAATAAACATACATATAAATAAATCTTTAAAGAGAAAGACAAATGTATTGACAAGTTTGTATTAAATGCCAAAGACAAACTATACCATCCAGACAATGCTTTTAAATGACAAAACACAGAATTATAACACAATAAAAGGAAATTTAACACATTCGTGTCGATCGTTATTGTATCTCTATTTATACAAGATATATGCTATTATTACTTTTATTCTAAAATATATAGATTTAAACGTATTTAAACGCAATTTACTTATAACAGTATAACGTTATTCACCATAGACTGTAGAGGTGTGCGATACCGCTAGATTTGGTATCGATCCGATACCAAGTAAATACAGGGCCAGTATCGCTGATACCGATACCAATACCAATACTTTTTAATAATTAAGGTGGATGCGTCTTCAACCTAAATCTAAATGAATTTTCATGACTTTTAATTGTTTTTGTGATTTGCATTTTGGGTTATTAATCAGTACTACAAAAGCTTTTGTTCAGAAACAACTTTTGGTTACTTCTGTTTTATTTAAATCAACAAAGTTACAAAATTATTACTTCACAAATATAAAAAAAAATGTAAAAACAAATTCTCTTTTCAAGTAGCATGTTAATAAAAAAAATGTTTCTCCTCTTTAGTGCACTTCTTTTCAGGATTTTTTTTTGTAAAACAAAGTCACAAAGTTTTACTTCACTATGTAAAACAAATTCTCCTTGTACAAAATTCCTGAAGCCGACATCTTCCACTATGGAAAGAGGCTGCAGGTCCTTCACAATCATTTCTGATAGACGCCTTGTAATATCCACTGCTCTTGGAGAAACAGCTATTGATAAAATAATAAATAATAAAAATAATTAAGTCTGGTGCACATCTATGTGTAGTTTAAATATAGAAACTAGTATCACTTTCACAGCTAACACAAAAAGGGTAGATCGGCCTGAAAATACAGCCATACAACGCTCCTCTTTCTCTCCGCCTCTGACTGACTGCTGTTAGAAATGCGCGGCTGAGCGGTGCGCGCGCCTGACTGCTGGTGGTAGCCATAGACAGTAAGGGCCCTATTTTAACGATCTTAAACGCAAGTGTCAAAGCGCGAAGCGCAAGTAACTTTGTGGGCGGGTCTCGGCGCTGTTGCTATTTTCCCGGCGGGATTAATGGCTCTTGCGCCCGGTGCAAATCTAAAATGGGTTGGTCTGAAGTAGCTTCATTATTCATAGGTGTGGTTTGGGCGTAACGTGAAATAAACCAATCAGAGCGTCATCCAACATTCCCTTTAAAAGCAGGTGCGCAAGTTCCGTTATGGATTGCTATTATTATGGCGTATTTACCAGGCGCACGCCAGGAGCGGTTCACAGCCGAGGAGACTGATGTTCTTGTAAGAGCAGTGAAAGACAGAGAAGTTGTGTTGTATGGGGATGGGAGAATAATTAGCCTGAATAATTTGTGAGCTAGTTTTATGCCTATTTTTTTCACATCTTCGTGGCACACCACAATGATTTCCGTCATCTCATGTGTTAATATTTTTTTAGTGTAACAATTTATGATTTGCAAAAATAACTGTTGCATCTGTGTAGATTACATGAGCAAAGTGTATGCGCGTTGTGCACGCTATACATTATGGTCAAGCATGCGCCCTTAAAATAGCATAATGAACAACGCGCAACGCGCCACTGACTTTAGACTAGGTTTTTTCTGGTCAGTGGCGCAATTGTTTAATGGAACAACAAAATAGCACCAGGGATCGTTTGCGCCGGAACACGCCTCCTTTTTTGCGCAGAACCGCCCAGGGAGCGCAAGTTCATTCACTAGATTAGCGACGTGCTTCTGTGGAGGGAAAAGCGCGCTTTGCGCGGGTGCAAAATAGGAATGACACATGCGTCGGTGTACAAAGTCAATTGCGCTGGGTGCAACATAGGGCCCTAAAAGAAAGTAGCGCTAGTGGTGAGTCACGTGACGGTACAACACAGGAGAGGGGGAGGAGAGCAGTGTCGAGCACGAGCAGCACTCTTGAGAGCTTGCTCTGCTCTGTGACAGTAGCAGCATTTTGACAAACACGGCCAGGTCGCAAAACGAGAGAAACTGAAACTTAAGTATCGATATTTTCCCGTTGGTATCGATCAATACCGATACCAACGTTGGTATCGATATTATCGATATTAGTATCGATCTGCCCACCTCTAATAGACTGTATAAAAACAGATATTCACGCAGCATTACACTGGGTTCTAGTGAGGTCCTTAAATGACTAACGTTACTTCAGAATACTGAAAGAAGAGTTTGTAACGCTACCTTCAGAACTTCATCTGAACCATAGACTGTAAAAAAAATCATCAGAACTAAGCTTATGTCAGCGATATCAAATGTAACGTTAAGTTACGCGCTCCAGAAGAACTCTGAGGGAGGTGCTCATCTATGGTGCTCATTTGTTTCCCTTATAACATGCAGAAAAGACAGTTCGAGTAGGAATCTTCTTTTTTTCCCCCTAATTTTTCATCGATGTATATTCTGACGGATGTCTAACGCTGTCAGGTTAAGGGCAGTTCCTTTTTTTTTTTATTCCCGCCGTTCTTAATCCATACAGTGATCCGATGAGCTCTCGCGCGCTCTGTTTGAACGGTCTCCAACGCAGCTCTAGGCTCAAATAATACATACAAACTGTATTTTATCGTTCTTCACATAAGTTCAGCTCCGCTGTCCCGCATGGGAGAATATCTGTTTTAATATTTATAAGGAGAATACTGTGGAACCGCCTGTATTTTGAGGCTTCAGAGTGCCGCAAAACGAACATTTACATACAGTAACTTACATACAGAATATACGACTCTTTAAACCATACTTACTCTTCTGAGACAACTAATGTAATTTTACACATTAAGCCAATAAATATGAATATTTTACTTACCAAAGTTGTATTCTAGTAAAATGTCCAAACTTTGAGGAGAAACTGATAGGGATGGCTGACGCGAAACTAACGTTTCGACACAGTGTCGAGATCCCGAAGCGTAGATGTTTCGAAACACTGCTCCGAACTGTGATTCAAAACACCCATGTCACGTGACTATGGCTAAACGAAGCTTCTGCGCGTTTCATAAGTGTCTCGACCGACAGGTGGCACGCTTGCCGAGTCTGCGTTTGATTGACAGGGGCGGGAACTATGGGAACAAACCACACAATCGCACATCTGTCTCAACTGCCACAAAGTTTAAAAGAGGAGTTAATGCACCTTCACCTCGTGGGTTTTTGTGAGAGGAGAAAGATTTTGAGATAGCGTTTACGATTTATTGACATTTATAGTGCGATTTAGTATATTTAGGTTACATTTAAGTTAAATATATTTACTGATAAACTAAAGACAGTGACAGATAGTTAGGATAGATATAGTGACACATTTATATAGGCTAAGTTAGATATTGACAGATAGCACAGTAGTTAGAGATATAGAATTTAGATAGATTCATATATATATATAGATAGATAGATTCATAGATATATAAATTTATATATAGATTCATAAATTAATATATATATATATATAGAGAGAGAGAGAGAGAGAGATTCATATATATATATATATACTTTCATAAATATATAGATTCATAGATAGATAGATATAGACATTAATAGAAGAGAGAGAAATGGAGGCTCCACAGAAGAGATGCCGTAAATCTGTGGTGTGGGAGCATTTCCATTTGGAAACCCCAAATAAAGTGAGATGTATGTATTGTGATAGGCAGCTAGCCTACTTCAACAATACATCATCCATGATGCGCCATTTGAGGAGCACTCATCCTGCCATTTTGCAGTGTGCAGAGGATGGTAACATTCCCCCTGTACCTAGGCCTGCTACTGACACTGCTGGGCCATCTAAACAAGGTATACATTGTTTGATATAATATGTACTTCATGTAACACTGTTTAGAAAGTCCATAGTTTTAAATAGACTTAGGCTTTTGTCCACCAGCCTTACAACGTAACGTCAATCTTTTCCAAAACTCCCAATCATGTTGAAAACAGCTTCACTCTGAATATGTAAATGTAACATCTCACAAACTTAGTCACTGTATTACATAGATATTTTTATAGGCTTGAAGACAACATTTTGGTTTTCCTAATTGTTGTAATTTTATATTGTATTTGATCTGTCTTTGCACACTGAGCATAAACTTTTCCAAACTTGAAAAAGCTTTTTTTTTTTTTGAAATTTAGTTTTGTGAAAGTACTTTTAATCTTTTATCTTTATTTTCTTTTAAAAGGCAGACAGAGGGAATTGGATGAGGCTCTTGTAGACATGGTGGTAAAGGATTTGCAGCCCTTCACTATCGTGGAGGATGAGGGTTTCATGGCTTTTGTGAACAAACTTGATCCAAGCTATGTCCTCCCATCCCGGAAGGCACTTAAAACGATGGTAACCGAAAGGTACAACATTTCTAAGGAGAAGACAATGGAGGACCTAAAAAAGGCAGATTTTGTTAGCCTTACAGCTGACATGTGGTCCTCCATTAATATGGACGGATACCTTGGTGTTACTTGCCACTACATAACACCAGAGGCAAAGCTGGCAACTGTTGTACTGGGTGTAAGGAGGTTTTACCAAACACACACAGCCCAGCATCTCATGGAGGCTAAAGCTTTGCTAATGGCCGAGTGGGGAATAACCACCAAAGTTCAGTGTATGGTGACTGATAATGCATCCAACATGATCTTAAGTGCCCAGCTACTGAACCTTCGGCATGTCCCATGTTTTGCCCACAATTTAAATTTAATTGTAAAAAAGGCCCTAGATCAAACCCCACTCATCAATGAAATACGACAGAAAGCCAGAAAGATAGTGGGGTTATTTAGATCCAGCTGCAAAGCAAAGGACAAGCTTGTGGAGATGCAGAGCTTGATGGGCAGACCAGCTCTGAAACTGATGCAGGAGGTGGACACAAGATGGAACAGCACTTACACCATGTTGCAGCGCTTGTATGAGCAACGAGAGCCAGTGGGTGCAGCGCTATCAAATTTAAACAGTGATACTGCTCCGCTGACAAGTTTTGAGTATAACATTATACAAGAATCATTGTCACTACTGCAGCCTTTCAAACTCGCAACGACAGAGTTGTCAGAGGAACAGAGAGTGTCTGCTTCAAAGCTCATACCACTTTACAGGATGTTGCAGCACAAGCTATCGCAGAAAAAAGGCTGTATGTAATGTATTGGCCACAACTGTCATATTATTTTTTATCAATATAACCAATATGGTTTGCTTGTGTTTTGAACAGGCACACACCTGCAAGAAGGTCTGCACTCAAGATGTGGTGGGTACGAGTCATTCAGAGCCTTGGCTCTGGCTACACTGCTGGACCCAAGGTTCAAAAATGTGGGTTTTGGAAATCCTGCCAAAGCCCAGGAGGCTGAAAAGCAGATCACACTGGAGTGTGCTTCGCTGATGCGTTCAAACACAGCAACTCATGGTAAGCAGTTTCACTCTTCATCTGACATTATGGACTTATGTCATCTGAATAATTATGTGACTTATACTTCATATATGCTGTCAGTTTAGACTTAGTAACTAATTGTTGTTTTTACTTTCATTCAGAGCCACAGTCAACATCAGGCCCATCATCATCATCATCAACAACAACATCAACAACAGAAACCCAGGACAGTTTATGGGAACTTTTTGATAGTCGTATCCATGAAACCCAGGCGATACACAGTGCCACAGCAGATGCCACAGTAGAAGTTAAAAAGTACCTAAAAGATGCATTTTTGCCAAGAACCCATGATCCACTAAGTTACTGGAAAGAGAGAGCTGTGATTTTTCCTCATTTGTATGTCCTTGCTAAAAAATATCTATGCATGCCAGCAACAAGTGTCCCTTGTGAGAGGATTTTTTCTAAGGCTGGAGAAATTATCAGTAAAAAAAGAAGTAGGCTAAGCCCTTCCACAGCAGAGCAATTAATATTTTTGAATAAAAATCTTTAAAAAAAAAAAAAAAATTTGACCATTGTGGATTTATTTGTTTTATTCATTTTTCATGACCAAAATAACCTAGTTATTATTATGATATAGGATTATATAGGATATTATTATAGGATTTTAAAATATCACCACATTAACGAAAACAAAATATTTTTATTTATTTTTAAATGGCTTGTTGTCAAAGTTGTTTCAGATAACATGGGCAATTGGCCACTAGGTGTCACCGTGGAGACGGGTGTCGGTAAAGTTTCGAAGCCTCGAAACAAATACGGCACTTTGCTTCAACTGTTTCAGTGTTTCATGAAGCCTCGCTCTGCCCACCACTAGAAACTGACTAGAATGGCTGACGACCTTCTTCTCTCTTCAACACCATTCACGAGAATGACGAGATCTCGCGATAAGTGATGTTGTGAACGTGACATTGCTATTGAATTGAGTCAACAATTTTTTTTAAGTTATGAGGACAAATAACCTAGTTCAGTCAACCTTTAAACTAGTTGAGACACTGAAAACTTAAATTTTTTAGTTGAATGAACAAATTCAGTAACTGCAAGTTGTGTCAACATAAAAAAAATAATTGAAACAACTAAACTGCTAAATAATTTTTTCTTCTGTTGCAATGTATCCAATAGACTATGTACACGGAGAGTTATAACTAAGAACCACTCATTTATTAAACAACACAAGCAGCTCCTGCTACTAACCCGCTCATGAAAAACCACAGTCTAACTCGTCTAACCTGGTAACCCCACTCAGTCAACCCCAATGAAATAACCAAAAAATTATTTAAAAGCTTCGAATATCTCAGCTCTAATGAATGTAAGTATTATTATTTTCGGGCTTTATTATTTTTTTTTTTTATGCTCATAACTTTATAAAACATAAAACAAAAATAAATACCATTATTTAGATTCTCCTGATTAAAAAGAGCCCAAAATCACCATAATCCGTCATTATCTAAAGATATTCCTATGAAGTTATAACATGCAATAAACTACACAGGAGCTTGGCAAAAAAAAAAAAAACATCAAAGGTATCTGTAATGGCGATTTCGTTCATAACGTCATGAAATATCATATATCATAGAAAAAGGCACGTCATTATTTGCAGAAAATCCATCAGTTAGATCCTAAGATATCTCTCATAAAGTTCTAATACATAAAAATTAATTATTATATGGAGCTGAACAAAATATTAATTAATTAATTAATTAATCTATATATATATATATATATATATATATATATATATATATATATATATATATTTAAAAAAAATCAGAGGTTGCACTC
This sequence comes from Carassius gibelio, assembly GCF_023724105.1. NCBI lineage: Eukaryota > Metazoa > Chordata > Actinopteri > Cypriniformes > Cyprinidae > Carassius > Carassius gibelio. The sequence goes on from NC_068388.1 coordinate 13,400,569, forward strand.
CTGCCAAACATGCATAGATCTTGAAAAATGACACATTCTTTTCAGAAAATTCTTCTGATTAATAATCCAAAATTTACCATAATCAGTCGATCAGATCGATAGATAGATATTCACAGGGACACATATGATGCAGCAAAGAAAAAAAGGCCCAATGCTACGAGTTTTTATTCGTAACTTCTCGGAAACATGCACATAATTGGATGTCATTATTTTCAGGAATTTCTCCTGATTAAAAAGAGTAACCATAATCTGTCATAGATCTAAAGATATTCATCATCTAATTATAAACTCCAAGTGTGCACATTGTGTAACTTTCTCGTGGATTTTTATGCTGGTCATTTCATAACACATGCTCTGATTGTGGAAAATGTCATATCATTATTTAAAGCAGATTCTCACAATTGAAATGAGTCTAAAATCAAAACAACCCATTTCGTCTTTCGTGTGAATAATAATACCTAAACCCATGAATTAAAGAAATCAGTTGGAAATATCCTTGGAACACTTAGCAAGCAGAATATAAAACCTAGAATGTTTCTGTTTTTTATCTTTTATATAACTTGTATAACTATATAAAATTAAAGAAATAAAATCTTTTTTTTTGTGCCATGTACCCTAATATGTCAGAAACATCATACAGCTCAGTTAGTTGTTGTCATATGTAAGTTGAAAGGTCTCATAGTAAAATAAAACAAGTGTAATTATTTAGGACTTTGACTAAACTTGAAATTCAAAACAAAAATTTCTAAACTGTCAAGGACTAAGAGAAAGGCTAGCTTGGTTCCAAATGCTGTAACTTTCGATTACTTCATGATATCACCATAAAATGTAATTCACATACATGAATGAATCATGTAGAACATCACCAAAAATTATTTCAGACAGGAACCACTTTGGCAAGTTAACTTGAGTTTATTGAACACAATTTCTCTTTGGCGGTATGGTTCCTTATGGGGGTTCTTGCTCCCAGAATGATAGGACATACAAGAGCTTTAACATTAACCCCCTGGAACCATGAATTTAGAAAAACATAATAATTAAGACTTTTAATGAAGTCTTTAAAGCAAACAGTGGTAATCATGATGTGGCAGTGGTACGTCTATCCTGTAGCCTGGTTATGAAGATGAGTGTCTCTCAGCAGTGAGGTCAATGCCAGCTAAGATTTTGGAAGCCTTAGTGATCTGAAACAAAGAAGACGACAGCCAGAAGGTGCGCAGTAATGTGCCCATATGTGAGCATACTTACCAAGCAGTAGAGCCACGTATATATATATATATATACAGTATTGTTCAAAATAATAGCAGTACAATGTGTCTAACCAGAATAATCAAGGTTTTTCGTATATTTTTTATTGCTACGTGGCAAACAAGTTACCAGTAGGTTCAGTAGATTCTCAGAAAACAAACGAGACCCAGCATTCATGATATGCACGCTCTTAAGGCTGTGCAATTGGGCAATTAGTTGAATTAGTTGAAAGGGGTGTGTTCAAAAAAATAGCAGTGTGGCATTCAATCACTGAGGTCATCAATTTTGTGAAGAAACAGGTGTGAATCAGGTGGCCCCTATTTAAGGATGAAGCCAACACTTGTTGAACATGCATTTGAAAGCTGAGGAAAATGGGTCGTTCAAAACATTGTTCAGAAGAACAGCGTACTTTGATTAAAAAGTTGATTAGAGAGGGGAAAACCTATAAAGAGGTGCAAAAAATGATAGGCTGTTCAGCTAAAATGATCTCCAATGCCTTAAAATGGAGAGCAAATCCAGAGAGACGTGGAAGAAAACGGAAGACAACCATCAAAATGGATAGAAGAATAACCAGAATGGCAAAGGCTCAGCCAATGATCACCTCCAGGATGATCAAAGACAGTCTGGAGTTACCTGTAAGTACTGTGACAGTTAGAAGACGTCTGTGTGAAGCTAATCTATTTTCAAGAATCCCCCGCAAAGTCCCTCTGTTAAAAAAAAGGCATGTGCAGAAGAGGTTACAATTTGCCAAAGAACACATCAACTGGCCTAAAGAGAAATGGAGGAACATTTTGTGGACTGATGAGAGTACAATTGTTCTTTTTGGGTCCAAGGGCCACAGGCAGTTTGTGAGACGACCCCCAAACTCTGAATTCAAGCCACAGTACACAGTGAAGACAGTGAAGCATGGAGGTGCAAGCATCATGATATGGGCACGTTTCTCCTACTATGGTGTTGGGCCTATTTATCGCATACCAGGGATCATGGATCAGTTTGCATATGTTAAAATACTTGAAGAGGTCATGTTGCCCTGTGCTGAAGAGGACATGCCCTTGAAATGGTTGTTTCAACAAGACAATGACCCAAAACACAGTAAACGGGCAAAGTCTTGGTTCCAAACCAACAAAATTAATGTTATGGAGTGGCCAGCCCAATCTCCAGACCTTAATCCAATTGAGAACTTGTGGGGTGATATCAAAAATGCTGTTTCTGAAGCAAAACCAAGAAATGTGAATGAATTGTGGAATGTTGTTAAAGAATCATGGAGTGGAATAACAGCTGAGAGGTGCCACAAGTTGGTTGACTCCATGCCACACAGATGTCAAGCAGTTTTAAAAAACTGTGGTCATACAACTAAATATTAGTTTAGTGATTCACAGGATTGCTAAATCCCAGAAAAAAAAAATGTTTGTACAAAATAGTTTTGAGTTTGTACAGTCAAAGGTAGACACTGCTATTTTTTTGAACACACCCCTTTCAACTAATTGCCCAATTGCACAGCCTTAAGAGCGTGCATATCATGAATGCTGGGTCTTGTTTGTTTTCTGACAATCTACTGAACCTACTGGTAACTTGTTTGCCACGTAGCAATAAAAAATATACTAAAAACCTTGATTATTCTGGTTAGTCACATTGTACTGCTATTATTTTGAACAATACTGTATATATATATATATATATGTCCCGTGTCTAATAGGAGAGAGGTGGTGATCGGAGCGAATTGACAGCTGACCGCATCAGCTGTTCACAGCCTTGCCTCCATGGCCTGACTGAACTAACGCTGCGCTCGATTTATCTTGAGATAAATATAAGAGAGATATTAAAAAAAAATATCCCTTGACCACACAAATTTCTCTTACATTTTATCATATATTTCTCCACATGAGAATATTCAGAGGGCAAATATTTTTCCCTTTAAAAATATAGAAAGATTTCTATCAAATTATACTATCCTTTTGACTCTCCTTGCTACAGTTTTTGAGTTGTGAGTCATTATTTTTGTGTATGTCAAAGCAAAAACAATACCTTCACTGGTGAGGTGAAGCCTCAGGGCTTAAAGGGTTCAAACTGTCTATAATCAGAGTAAATTGGTAATAGGTGAGGGTATCAGGTTTGACTCATCAGAAAGATATACATCAATTCTGTGCAGTGATGCCATGGATTCTGTCAGATAGTCAGAGACAATGGAAATGTGTGATGTGGTCAGATGAGTCCAGTGGGAAAAACAGATGAGTTCTCAGTCCCAAAGACCAATGAGCAATCCAGAATTTTACCAGTGATAGATGCAAAAGCAAACATTTGTTATTGGATGGGGGGGTTTATCAGAGCAAGAGGCTTGGTGACTGGCATGTGTGAGGGTACACTGACTTGGAGGCATTACATGTCATTGGTATTGTACAGAGACATATACTGCCATCAAGATGACATCTTTCAAGAGAAGTCTATGGTTATTAGACGAAGACAACGCCAGCTCTCATTCTGTCCTTCTCTCATTCATGTGCTACAACAGCATGGTTTCGTAGAGACAGAGTGAATGTGCTAGATCAGTCATGATCTGTTTCCTATATTGAACACGTATGACCCATCATGAAAAGGACATCCAGGCAATGATGACCACAGACTAGGCAGCTGAAGTCTTGTAAAACAAACTATTAGTATCTTCGATTTACAAACAATTAAACATTGTAATTTAAAAGAGAGTTGCTGGGACACAGTGTTAAACATGTCTCTGTCCCAGTTATCTTATATTTACAGATTACCAATCATTTGGTCAGTGAAAACATTGAAAATCTTTTCTTTGCACTTTTGCCATTCAAATAAACAATATAATTACTATTTTATTATAAGATCTTGATTTTATTGCATTTAAAAAAATATTTTTCTGATTTGGGGTTGTATTCAATCCTATGTTGATGTTTTATGTCTTATTGATGTCTATAAAAGTTCATGTAGCCTAATGATAAATATAAAATTCAAAGATTTCTATGTACTGTAATTATATAAAAATATACTGTCAGCGAACCATAGTTATGCAAATGAAGTAGATCATCGCGTTTGTTTCAATTCATAAGGATTAAAACTTCTCGAAGCACTTTTGGGTTAAAATCATACTGTATAAAAACAGGTTAAAATCAATCCCATGGCGCCATATAGTGGACAACATTAATATCACAGCCTGAGCGTCCCAAATATTATAAATTAATAAACCTAAGCATGTTTGCCTAGAACGACTTTGTTCTTGACGCAATTTAATGTTAAAAATTGAATGTCTAATGAATATCTAATATAAATACAACTTTATTTCTGTTAAAATTACACTCTTCTATGTCAAGATCACAAGGAAACAAGAAAGAAATGTAATTCAAGCAGTCGCCGTTGCGAGTTTTTTTTTTTTTTCACACCTCAGCATGACATCAGAGCAATTTTCAAACCTTAACCGGCGTGGATCTCCCGGCGATCGGTTCTGCGCATATTTTACTAATCTCAAACAAGCATAAATTAACGTTAACTAGTGATTTGAACCAGATCATTTAATCAAACTGTCCGAAATAACCAGTTAACGGAAAATAATCGGATTTCACCATTGCCTTGTTTACAGGTAACGTTAATAATGTTGTAAATAGCGTTCAGTTTTATACACAGATCGATAGTGTAGCTTCATAAGACCTCGAGTGGATATATTGTTAGGAGAAATGTGGTAAATTTTGTGTTCCCTCGATATGCTATTCTTAAATACACTTGGATGTTATGATTTAATCAAGGACGGTTTCAGCTAACTCTTCTTTACTGTTTTACTGAAGGAAAAAAAAGTCACCTACATCTTGGATGGCTTGAGGGTGAGTAAATGAACTGCAAATTTTAAGTTTTGGGTGAACTATGCATTTAATATTACAACTTGCATCTGGAAAGACAATGAAGAGAAAACAAACAGGTGAACTGGACCAAAGTTAAGCATTTTAACAATGCAGCGAGTTTGTGTTTGTGAATAAACCGAAGCAACGCGCTCTGTGTGATTCGACCAGAAAAAAATAAATACAAATCTCTTTAGGGAGAAGAATTCAGTATATACCATCAATTGTGAAATTCAACATATACTGAATAATCAGTGGAAGGCTAATATTTAACACTCTCAGCTCTTTTAGCGTATGATTTATCTCCTCATCACGGGCTGCTCAAAACTGACACCTTCATAATGTTTTAACAAACTATAAACTTACTCTATAACTATGTACAATTTATACATTATTTTCAAATGTAGGTCCCACTGTGTGATGCTCCATGTGACCGTGGTGACTCCGTTTCTGGGCTTCTTTCTTCTGGATTCCTCAGGAACAGATGTCCACATGTATTTGAGGAGCGAACCTTCTGCAGGTTGTGGAGAAGCTCTCCGTGATCAGGACGCGTCCGTCAGGCTGCTCTGTCTCCACCAGTGATGGGCAGATTCAAGTTTATTATTATTTATTTGTATAGCGCTTTTTTTTTGATGAACATCAGCCACAGGCGCTGCTTGATCTTCAGTCCCAGCTGAAGGCGTTAGAGATGCTCCCGACCACTGCGTGTCTTCCTCACAGAGCGGTAGATGCCCTGGTAGAGCTTGTTACACATTTGATCAGGCTTCAAGGCTTCAGGGACAGTTGTGTTGATTTCAAATGTGAACTTGAGCTGCTGTACTGACATAAAATGATGAGGCTCATTTAAATGTAAAACAACACTTGATGTCAGTATTAAGTCAATTAGCTTATCCTCTATGTTGCAAGTCTTATATTTTGCTTCTGTATTAACATTCCAGCATGGATCTCTTCTGTGGCTTAGGCTGTAGACAACCACAAATCATCTGGGAGTATTCTGTTCAAAAAGACTAGAGAGATGTCTGAAAATTAGTTTGAACTTTACCCCGTTTTCTTCATTATTATAGGTCTTATTTGTATGATAAATTGTCCGTCTTTGTTCTTTGATCTCACCTTGTGACAGTCCAGGTCTGGTCCAGAGGTCCACACTGATCACGTGACAGTCATAAGCTGTAGGATGTTCCTCGCAAACCATTTCACACAGGAGGAAACGTAGTCTCCACAATGTCATCGGCCTTGCATAGTACATGCCCTTCATGCTGAACTCTAAAGGACCGTACACTTTTGTAACTGCAGGAAAGTAATGTCTGATGTTTAATACATCACTACTTCATGTTGACTATCTATAGATTGCATTTCTGTATATAACACATACCATGGAAAACTTTAAAGGCTGCACTCAGTGTCAGTCAAATTGACCTCCATGGTGTCCTGGTTTACCAGCAGGTTCTCCAGTTTAATGTCCCGCAAATGTTAGCAGCATCAGTGTTCTGCCACCTTACATTTTGTGCCGTCCTCTCTTCAAGGCTTCCATCATAGAGCTCCTCGAAATAAAACAAATCCAGCAGTTTAATGATCTGAGGAACAATGGGGCCCTTATTGGACATGAGTGTCAGTGCGTTCTCTATGGGGAGACGGTCAAGATGACCAGGCTTGCAAAGAAAGAAAACATGAGTCTTCAGTGGAGGTGGTTTCCCAAATAAGAACTCAGTAAACAAGTCAAAACAACCAAATGAAACGTAATTTGTAGTCTGTGATTAACGTGAATATAAGATTACATAGAGAGCACTGCCTACTCACCACTCTGATATATGGCATGCCTGGCATCTTCACTGTAAATTTTACCTGATCAACAAAACAAAGAATTAACAATTAGCATGTGCACAGAGGTCCTATATTTCTAGCCATGAATCCTATTTTGACCACAAAGTATATGCTTTCTGTTAGTATAATTGTTTATTTTATTTTTTGTTTTAATTCATATCGGAGTTGTGACGCGGAAGTTGAATGAAGATGAATGTTTAATACTGTGTGCAAAAAAGTCCTGTCTTACCATGCCTTGTTATAAAGTGCACGCAAACTGTATTACTTTGTTTTAACATGAATATAGTTAGTTTGCGACAACCAGACTAGGGCTGTCACGATATTAAATTTTTAATATCATGGTTTTTGTGGCCTTAAGAATTCACGATATCTATAGAAACCTTTGGGGGAAAGATATCATGAAAATGTTTTTTACTTTGTTTATTGAGTATTTCTTTTTCACCCAACGAAAATAAGCTTACTGATAAACGCAGGGCACAAGACTATAAAATAATGAGAGAAAATACAGTCAAGTTCAACAGTACGATGAATAAATATTAATGGTAACACTTTACAATAAGATGTAATTCGTTAACATTAATGTATTAACCAACATCAATGAAAAATACATTTATTACACAATTTATGAATCTTTTTTTTTTTCATTCATTGTTCATGTTAGTTCACAGTGCATTAATGTGTTTAGAAACACAACTTGTGTTTTTAATAATGCATAGTAAACGCTGTGGAAATATTGCTCATTATTGTTTGTTAATTTAAATATGTTAACTAATGAAGAATATCCGCAGACGAGGCATTAAGAAGAAAGAGTTACTACGCACAGGCCGTATTTATTGCAAATACAAAATAAGACGAGTAAAGAACGCGGTACTTATTAAAATAATCACCCTTTACTCTAATATATGAGCACAGAAAACGGCTGTTAACAGGTTAAATAAAACGTTTCCCATTCTATGACCAGTAAAATAATGTCACCTTAATCTGATGAATACTGCTCTGCTCGGAGTAGCTAGGAGTAGCTGCATAGAGTGCTGCTGCGTCTTCGTCTTGTGTGATAAGAGTCAGCGTTAAGGCATAATACTGCCACCTGGGAGCTCAACCAGGTACTGGCACTGGAGTATTTAACATAGACAGTAAAAGAAATGGACACAGCGCCCCCATTGTATTTATGGGAGACAAGAGAAGCAGGCGGCAAGGAAGTCGACCGGAAGTTGAAGTCGGCCGCGTGCCGCCATCTTGTAGCAGAACTTCACTTGCGTTAGCATCCCATTGACCTCCCATTCATTTTGGCGTCACTTTGACACAAATAACTTTACATCTGAGGCGTTTAAAGACTCCATTTGTCCATTATTTATTTCTAAAGATACACGACAATGTATAAAGGGCTCCATTACCTTCTATGTTATATTATGGCCAGGCGGCAAGGAAGTCAACCGGAAGTTGAAGTCGACCGCGTGCCGCCATCTTGTAGCATAACTTCACTTCACATTGACTCCCATTCATTTTGGCGTCACTTTGACAGCGAATAACTTTACATCTGAGGCGTTTAAAGACTCCATTTGTCCATTAGCCTAATTATTTCTAAAGATACACGACAATGTATAAAGGGCTCCATTACCTTCTATGTTACATTATGGCCCCGTAGAAACAGTTTTTGTAAAAAAAATAGGCTAACGATTGCGTCATAACCACTCGACTCTCTGTCGCATTACCGTACAGACAGGAGGAGAAGCTCGCAGGCAATTAACTTAATATGGCGTACTGGTGTTACATTTTAAAATACTATACAAAATAATTAATCAGAATACTTACTCCTGCTAACTCACGCCAAAGAACTCCCCGCTCAAGCTCGCCGTCTCTACAAGATTAACGATGGCAGTTTGCACGCACAGCTACTTAGAAGATTTACATCTGTCAGACAGGTTGCTGACGTCATCAAGCTTAGTTTGAGTCTGCGCGTAATTTACATAAAAGAACAAACAATACTAAAGCAATATTAAATAATTTTGAAGAAAGGCAAAAGAGCCATACAAGGAAAATATTTTAAATGTATTTTTAAATATATTATAGCATGGTGTTAGAAAAAGTGTTATTTGCTTTGTCTGTATACTACCTTAAGAGATTTTAGGTTGGCTTGGCTTGAGAAAGCATGGCCTGAAAGTTTGAAGTTTTTTTCAATTTGAAAATGTTTAAATATAAACAACATTCAATATTAGCGGTACGTCAGTTTAGACATGTTACATGTCCTATATGTTTCTGTAGTACCATTGTCATCTTTATTTACATAAAAAACATTCCTCATCTGTGTGTATAAAGTAGTGTGTGCAGGGCAGCATCACTATTAGGAACAAACTGCTCTGTGTTAGTGGTTTGTGAATGAATCAGTGTGCTGAATTAATCTTTTAAGTAAATAAAATTGCACTGTCTCATCACTGAAGTCTTTTCCTTTGCGCAACTGCTTTGGTGGCTTTTCCTGCCTCGGTAGCATTGGAGCATGGTCTGTTAAGCACTGTATCATTGTGAATCTACTGAACGAATCCGTGTTTGTAGTCCGAATTAATCTTTATGAATGAATATACATTCAAATTGTTGTTAACTTGGTTAATGTGCAGTAGCTGACAAAATAAAGCAAAATCAACAGATCTGTAGTGCGTTTCTGATCAACGACATGACTTACTGCATAACTGCTATAGTACAATACATCGTTGGAGAATTTAGTTTAAAGTCAAAGTAATATCATTGCATTGCTGTAAATAACAAACATGGCATTTAAGGACTCATTTGAAATTTCTTTGTTATTCTGCTTCATTTTGTGGGTTTCTTTGTCACTCTGGCATTCCCCGTGGTACAAGAACAAATGCACACTCTTCAAAAAATGGTGATTTAATTCTCTTATCAAACTAAAAGAGGTAAAATGAAAATTGTATATGTATTCAATGAAATAAGTAAATTGTAATGCATGTTAGCTTGCTTCTTTCACTCAAGTCCATCTATTAAATCCACAACTTACAACAAGAAACTATGCTTATAACAGAACTTTGTTGGAGCTCTGGGTTCAGGATTGGTAATGTTCGTAATGTCAGAACTTGTGACCATAGTTAGCTTTTGAGAAATGCACCCCTGCGAATTTTATGTAATTAAAGCTGTTTTTAACCTACAATATGAAACAGTCTAAAGTCAAAGAGGGAGAGAAAACCATCCAACTGAACTGATATGCCTCTTCCCTGTACTTGTAATGTATCCTGCGACGGATTGGCTCTCTGTCAATGGTGTTTGCCTGTCTACAAACTCTAGGATTTTCTACCTGCAACCCTATATCGAACGTGCATATTAGAAAATATATAAATGGATGGGTTTCTCCAGAGGATGGCAGTAAAGCTGTAGTGTTTTATGTTTGTTTACAATTTTATGCTTGTTTCCTTGCATATCAGTATGTTTAATGTACAGTGATCCACAAATCTTATCAGCTAGTTAGCAACTCACAAAGTAGCCTTTTCGCTTGCAGTTCAGTTAAAAGGGTCAAATGATGTGATTTCAATGTTTCCTTTCTCTTTGGAGTGATACAAGCTCTCTTACAAGATCTGTAAAGTTGCAAAGACTAAAGTCTCAAATCCAAAGAGATATTCTTTATAAAAGTTAAGACTTGACCACACACCCCTAAAAAGCTCATTCATACACGCCACCAAATATATACATCACTGTGTGGGAAGAGTTGCAAAAAATTTGTTTTTTTTTTTAATCACAGTTATTTGGCCTAAGACTTTTGGACAGCACAGTACACATTTTTAGGTGACATTTTCATTACATTTTTGTTATAAATGTTTAATTTAAATTACATATCTGAATCTTTGTTTATTACAGTATTCAAATTCAAAAACTGAGTTGGAATTTAAAAGACATTTTCAATTTAATTCTGAAAGGTGCACTGATTCCAAAGAACACAAATCATCACTGGGAAAACAGACAAAGAGGGGAACAATGCTGTGTGCTTCTTTGAGTGAACAGCACAGGAAAGACCATGTGATTTCCATTAATATAAATCAAGTACGAAGACCCTTTACAAGGCACATGTGTATCATAGGCTATATTAAGAGATGGTCAAGGCCATCGGGGTGTACTTTCTGGCTTAAGGGTCTCTGGTTTTGCAGTATCTCTACAGTTTTTGAGTCAGGCATAAAATTAGCTGACTCTACTGATAACTCTAAAACGAATCTCCATGTTTCCTCTGAAAAGTAGGTGAAAGAATTCGTTGAATCAGGAGTTTTTCCTCACACTTGTACAGCACCTCTGCGGTTTGAATGTAAATGCAGAGTCTCTGCTGCTACTTTATCACCGTTCAGCCACAGCACAATTTCTACACTGTGTAGCAGATAACATGATTAGCATTACTTTTGCATACCTGCACATTATCATTTGTGACAAATGTGTTGTGCACATCCGGTCCTGTGCACTGGGGTTCAACCTGACCGCTAATCCTGACAGTGGTCATTTATTTTGGTTATTTAATGGTCCTACTCCTTTTCATCTTCTTATTTTTATATATTTTTTAAAATCTCATCTGTCCTCTGCCTGTCTGAACTCATTTTGTTGATAGACATGTGGGGGAGGAGAGTGTTAGAGTCTGTTTGTGTGTGTTTGTGCACTCTAGAAGACCCATAGCTGAGCTTGTTGATGGCCTAAGATCACTGATGCAGAGAAATGTGTTCAATAACACTCAATTAATGTATTAAATCGGATATTTCACATAAAAATCATTTGCTCTACCATGTGTCTATCTAAACCTGTGACATTCATCTAACATATGACTTCTGGAGAGTTGAAATTTAACACAAATACATGTTTTTATGCATTGTTTTTGACAGCTCCTGGTCATCATCAACATGTCATTGCATAGAAGAAAACATTTTGAACCTTCATCAGAATATGAATGTCATTCAGGTTTGGAACAAGCATGAATTTTTATTTTTAGGAGAACTATTCTTTTCAATGATATTTTCTGTGGTAAATATGTATGATATAATTTGTGTTATAATGCAAGGTATCTGATTTCTATTCTTACATTCTATTAAAAATAATGTCATATTCACACACAGCTGCAAATTATCAAATTAATCCAAATAAAACTGTCATTCATAACCTTGCTGGTATTGGCCCAAGCTAGTCAAATTTGAAGCTTTATATAAAGATCTGGTGTGATGAAATATTTTTGTTGGCTAAAAGCAATTGGATTCCATTTTTCTCCCAATGCTAAGCAGATGTCATCGCTCTCTGTTTATTCACAGCAGACTCATTTTCTTTCTAATGTATGCATATTGTATTCTCCCTCTTGGCAGTTTTGCTATCATTAGTTCCCAATAAACACTACCCACACTAACAACATTTTTAAATCCAAAGTCTTTAGAATAATATGATTGCCCATTAGCCTGAGACATGAAAAGAAAACACAGAAGAAAGATATGGAACAAAAGAATAAAGAGAGGAGCCAAAAATTAATGAATCATAAAGAAGGATTGTTTTTGGCTTTTTGCTATATAATGAAATGTTAGTTTTATCACACCTTGCTCGCCCTAAAACATCATCATGCTTAACCACATTAAAGTTTTGTGCTTGTGCTTGTGCTTATCTCTCTTTTAGACTAAAGTATTCACTGTAGAACTCCACAGTCTGTTTCTCATTATTTCTTGAGACAGCATTTTCTTCATATTTTTGGTTTTGTCATTTTTGGACCAATGGCAAAATGTCAGTGGGGAACTTTAGACCACTTTGCTTTGTTTGAAGATGTAAAGCAATTAAATAGAAACAATAGCTTCCAATTCAATTCCAGTGCCACAACTGTGCTTTGTTTTGCACTGGAGACATCTCATTATCTCTTCATTCATGCAATGTCTCTTATTTTGTTGCTGTAATCTGATATTAGAGCAGATGACTAATGATAATGATTGACAATGCTAATTCCAGAAATCCTTAGGGTGATTTTGTATCTAAAAATAAATAAATGTAAAATTCAGATTTAAAATAATGTTTTGGTAGGGCTTCAGTTATCAGTATAACATAGAAATGAGAGCAGATCCAAGCGCACTAATCAGCTTACGTAGGGTTAATGTGTGATTCATGAAACATTAGTTTCCCATTGTACGAATGATTATATAGTGTTGAATGTGGCGGCTGAAAACAATCTGCATTTCAATATTTAAGGCAAGTCATTTCACTGTGGCCACTTTTGAAATGGCTCTCCGGCAAGCAAGTGCAGCTCCTATCTCTTTGAATGGAAAAACATAAAATTCTCCACAAATGTTCGCCATTCTTTTTTCTCAGATATCATTAAAATGCTTATTTTTCAGGATATACCATCCAGTGCTCATGCACAGCCCTAGACATGCATCTCAGAACGCTGACTGTTTCTATAACAACCAGGACTTCTAATGGCAGCTGTAGTGATGCTTTTTTAAATGCTATTTGAGCAAAAGAAAAAAACATTTGTGTGACAGTTGTCAGATTTCACTTGTGATTTCAAATATGAAATTTAATAATAAGATTTGCAAACACTTTTACAAAGAGGGCCGCCGAGTAAAATTACTTGCCTTAAAGTGCCCCTATTATTCCATTTTGAGTATTGACTACAGTGTGTAATGTAGCTGCGTACAGGATTGTAGCTGGGGTTTGCTGGGACCTGGTGCACGTACCCATGGGCCATGTGTGAAATCATGTTAATAGCACAAATAAATAAATAGAACAAAGATAGAAATTAAACAATGTTTAGCTTTTTCAAGATTGTAGGTATTGAGGTACAAATACCGAATAATCACGTTAAATAGCATTCCATAGTCTTCACTGTATAAATTAAATTAAGATTAACTCTTCTTAAAACTACAAAGTAATTCAGTCAAGAGCACTGAGTGATTTCTCTCTCCTATGTTTTATTAAATTAATATTCATATATAACATTATATATATATATATATATATATATATATATATATATATATATATATATATATATATATATATATATATATTTGCATAATGCATGCCTATGTTCTACGTTGGCCAGCCGCAAACAGCTTGACCCGTCTTTAAACACTATAGCTTGTTCGTGTGGTTAACAGATGGTGTGTCCTACGCTGTGAAAGTATGTTTTATTTTCACTTCCAAAAGATGAGGCTGCAATGAATCAGTGGTTCATATAAATTTTTCAACTGTACCACATCTGTACAACCCCAATCTTTTTTGTGTTCCCATCATTTTACTGACGACTGCTTCTCTACTCTCTGTGAGTTTAATGCCAGATTCACAAAATGCTCGTTCTTGAAAGATGGCTCAGTACCCAGTTTGTTTGGATTATGGCTGGCTACCTCCACTGGAGCACAACCTGTTAGTTTGATAAATAATAGATCTTTTTGTTTTCTATCAAGCGTTCAAAATATTACTGTACATTGTAGACCAATCACGACAGACTGGGCTATCTTACCAGAACCGTAAACATTCATGGAAGCCTTCCACCGCACAAAAAGTTCTTAATAGTGGAACAAAAATTCTTTATATGAAGATTGTACAAAGTAACATATATCTTTAGCAACATTTGAATAGCACATAGCAGGAACACACCAGTAAGATAGGTATCTGTCAAGAAAATATCTGTCACATATCAAGAACCCAGACAAAGGTTAAGGCTCCGCCATCAGAATCAAGCGCTACAGCCTGCATGCAAAACAGCCACTTTCCCTGCAAGATTTAATCAAGCCTCTTAATAAAAGAAATTCAAAATCTATGCATTAGTGCTGGCACAGTCTAAATGAAAATGAGGGAAGACAAGGGGGCGGGGAGGAAGCTTGCTGCTCGGCTTGTGGAGAATATTCCTGGAGAATGATTAGAGAAGCAGTGATAGCTAATGATATTCACTGGCACAAAAATGAAGCCTTTGGTGCGCCTCGTATTCATGTCCCACATCTGACTCTCCAGACTCTTTATAAGTATGGCAGAAATATTTTGTTCAGAACCGGCTCGTTCGCGTTGGGCTCAGTTCTTCTGATCATCATGTTGATGTTGCATGTTCGGTGGTGCCAAGAAATGGTACGCGTCCCTTTAGTGTTTGCTCGCTGTAGGAGGGAACAGACAGGCAAAGCACCCTGGGATTTTAGCTAGCAGCATCTGTGGTGTGTCAAGTGGGCTGGTGATGAACGTGTCACTACTGTCGTAGTCCCTGTGTGTGTGTTAGAGCTTACAGATGCATCAGCTCTTAGAAGATGCTTATTACTGCAACAAACTCATATTGATCACCAGAGTACTCAAATTGCAATCAACTACGTGTTTTGGATTAAAAACGTCTTTGGCTGTGTTCAGATTAAAATATCAGCTTATTGAATACTGTGAAATAAACTCTCAGTGATTAGATTTTTGCATCTATGGATTTCTGTATCTTCCGACTTGAGAAACATGACTCAAATAAATTATTTAAATCACAGGAAAAAAAAAATGGGCTGTTTTTTTTTACACATTTACTTTTTTTTATAATATTATTTACATTATACTGTAGCTTATTATTATTGTTATGATTATTATTCAATTAATTATTTTACAGTACAGTTGCAATAGATTTCTTTATTATTTTATTTTTGTTTTATTGCTGTATAGTCATACTGAATGTGTAAAAAAACAAACAGACTTTGCTTCTTTTTTGCATTGGTTGACATTTAATTCATCATACTGCAAATCTAAAGTCAAGTCCAGTGCACTGCATTATGGGATAGTTCAGCATGACCTGTATATACTATTGACTATTTTGGCACCTGTAGGTCACTCATGCATACAGAAAATGTGCATGCTGTGCACAGCATACATGTTCTAAAAATGCAGCAACATTTGGAATATGTTAACATGCAATTCTTTATGAATAGTTATATATAAGGAAAAATTGGGCCACATTTTGCCATCTTTTCAGTGACAAAAAGTGACCCACTTTACCTGAATCCACCAGGGGGCTCATGATCTGTGGCTTACAGTGAATATTACAATAGTCTTTATGGGGAAAATGTTAATGAGTTTAGATGGAGCCAGGAGTTAAAAATGGGCTTCTTAAAGTGTAACCTGATGAGAAAAAAAGGACACATTTATTTTCTCAGCAACACCTTTGAAATGATAACTACCAGGAAAAAGAATTTGAAAGTTAATGTGCATTGCAGCTTAATCTGAACACATTAATGACATCATCAATGAACTAGCATTTTTGAGGTCAGTAATGACCTCGCTCAGGAAGTAATAAGTGACCTCACCAGAAACCATTTTGATTAAATCACCTATGACCTCATTGATAGATCCTCACCTTTGAACCCATCTGCGATCTTATACTGAAGACCTTAGCAGTCATTTTTTTGATGGCCTCAGTGTTTAGTTAGTTAGTTAGTTAGTTGCCTCATCAATGAACTTTCTACAGACAGTGAGTAGATCAATGTTAAATGCATCAGTTAAGTAGTCACTAAACCAATTACTGAATGAATATGTATTCTTTATAAGATCTTTATAACATTTCATCCTGTGCCTGGTACCTTTTGAGATATATCAGTATAAAATGGCTTATATAGAGCTTATATATATATATATATATATATATATATATATATATATATATATATATATATATATATATATATATATACAAACACACACACACACTATGGGCCATTGAATGCTTGAATCTGTTTGGCCGACTGCAACAAACAAAAGTACAGCATAATAATTGTTCTTTTTGTTCCATTAAATTCCTGTGCGTAGTATGTATTCACCATTGGATGTTGCATATCTTAACATATTTGACCTTTAAATATTGGTATAATGTGTGTAGAAGGAGGTAAATTATTTCAGGTAAGGCTGGATTGTGTTCATTTGAGCTGAAATAGGTGTGAGGCTGATTGTGGAGAGTTCGGGTTTCTGTGTGGAGAGGAAGGACTGTGATAATGATTTCCTTGCACACCCTCACTGGTTTATTCAAGGGCTATAGTCAAAGAAACGTGCACCAGTAAGTAAAGACTTCGGGATGAGAGGAGGAGACCAGGAAAATACCCAAGGGCATAGTTTACATACAATGAGATTGGAGGAGTGGATACAATTATGTCAATATAATGCTTTGTAAGCAACTTTGGACGTACAGTACGCCTCTAAGGACATGGATACCCAGTTAAAACCTCCTGTTAAGATTAAATTACATTCAAATAGTAAAACAATTCATTTTCTTATTGAATTCAATTCGTTCACTCACTTAGCGCATACTGATCCTCTATTCAAGCTAAAGTGTGTCAATCTTGTGTAACTAGAGCCACAAATGAGTTTCCCTGAACCCATCTGTTATGGTTTTGGACAAACATACAGTCCCCTAATAGCCTTAAACTCACCATTAGTTGCACCAGTTTTGCTGTGTGGGGCTGGTTGGGATCCTTAATACAAGATATAGGGCCACAGTATTTACAACCTCCTAATGGCTTACTTGGTTGTCTCTGGCATTAAAGTGGGATTGGAGAAAGTATCTTTATATTAAAACAACAAATAGCACCCTTCAGCTTTAAATAAACAAATAAAGCAATAATGTGAACACCAATGTATTTTCAAGGATAGTGTAAGTGGGTCACCATCCAACTGAATTTACCTTTTTAAATCACTTCTCTCTTTAGTGAATTGTATAGCAGCTCTTTCCTATATTTGGAAGTGCTTCACAGGGCCTACAAGTCACAGGAATTCAGAGCTCTGATTTACTTTCCATTGACGTAACAACAGCAGACTCGCGTGGCATTTCAAATCTTTCCCCCACACACAGATGTCTCCTCAACGTCTCCATCATCTCTCATGTGTCTTTTTGGTTGCAGTGTTGCGGTGTTATACTGAGGATTTGAAGGACAAGACACAATGAATAGTGCCCAGATTCAAATTAAAATTTTTCTCTCAATGGAACTTTTGGTAGTGAATCATCAATGGAGATGTAAGTAGGTTTGCAGATTACAAGCGAAAAATTTACTACATTTATAAAGATTCCAGGAAAACTCTGAGGTTATGGGTAACAAGAATCAATCTTAAATGCATATAATTTATGCCATAATCCAATTCATGCACCTTATAATGATTCAGTTGCTTTAGTTTAAAGGACTTGCAGTTAGTTAACCATAGCTCTATGCAATTACATTAATAAGTCATAAAGGTCACGGAAATAACCACAAGAGCCTCCATATAACTAACCTAATCACTCCTGAAATTAACTGTTTGTTGCATGATTGAACACATTATTGAACCTGTAAACTGAAGACACCCAGGCAACAACCAGATAACCATGGCATCCCAGTGATGCTGTAGGCCAGTGAGATCTGTGTTTTTACAAGGTCAGCAAGCCTAACAGAGACAACAGAGCAGAGGTTTTATTGCTTTGTGGACTTTATGGGACTGAGCTCTTTCATTACAACCATATTAAAACTGCTCTTCCCCAAACTAGTTTATATTTAAAAGATTCTCATGGCTTTTAGCACCTGGCATCCATCTATAAGAGGATGTGAATAAAGACTTTGGCCAACACTGAAAGAAACCCCCCGCATGTGTTATTAATATCAACCATAACATAACTAGACGTTTCTTTTTTTTTTTTTCTTGCTCTTTTTTTTTAAATAAAAATATAAGCATATGAGTTTATATAGTTTATATTATTATTACATACTTATATACTAAAATATACATACAATATATATATATATATATATATATGTATGTTATGTTTTTCTATTGAAATGTAACTAGGAAATACAGAGTTAGAGTATGAGAAAGCACGTAGCTTGACTGCATCTGACAGAATGATGCATGCATGAGCCACCAGTGGATGTCTCTCTCCCTGTGGATGTGATTAAGGAAACATTCTGTGCTCTGCTATAAAAGCCTTGTGACACAGGTGGACCTGGAAGAAGACAGATTGCGACCATTCCCCTTTAATTCTCAGCAGAAGCAGTCAGCCATTAATTGAAATGTCAACTTTTTATTGCTGTTGTGTTTTCTTTTATGGCTGCAGCAGGATGATGTTTTCATTGAGGATAATCCCGGTAAAACTCCCTCATCTGCTGTTTTACTCGCTCCATCTCTGTATTGCATGCTAGAAATGAGAGAAATGAGAGGAAAAGTGACAGGGAGCAGACAACATGAACTCCCATGCCGACCCATCTGTCCCTTTGCCTCATCATTTTGAGTAATGGTGTCCAAAATAAACCAAACTGACTGTGGCACTCTGACATGAACAGACACTAGTGAGCCTGTGTTACCATCTAGGAAAATGAGGTGGGCCAACTGTCTGACAGCACCTGTCAAGCTAGGCCTTGTTTGTGGACATTGTAAGGAAAATAACTGTAATAAAGAGACATTAGTCCAACTTCTCCTGGGCCTTTATCTGTCTCATTTATACAGCAAAGCCTTTTACATCATCGGCTCTATAAACCTCTCGCAATTAAAGCAGAATACAATAAATCTGCTGTGGCAGTTAAACTAGCTTATTAGTCTTTGCAACAGGAATGGGTTTTCTTTTATTCTTTCACATTCTGTCAGTAATTTGTAGTGTATGAAGAATGGGTCATTTTTTATTCAATGCCCCATTTACATAGGACATCCACAATCACTCACTCATCTCACTTTCTCACTATCCTTTTCTCAATCTCTTACTTCCGCTCAGTGTGAATATTTCAAGCAGACAGTTTTTCAGCGAAGTCATTATCCCCATTAATAGTTCAGCCAATTCTGCATGCGTTTTGTACTATTTTTTATTTTAAATATCAATATGGCATTTAATATATATATATATATATATATACATATATATATATATATATATATATATATATATATATATATATATATATATATATATATATATATATAAATTCTAAATATGCATTTTCTGCATTTCTAGAATGATTCAAAACAGCTAGATGTCCGTCTGTGGGGCTGGCTGGACTCCAGAGTGACTTGACAGAAAATCAAACAGATTTCATTTGCATCAGAGTGACTGTAAATCAATCATAACAAGATTTTCCTGGCTGTCTGAAGCATATGTAGATAAACAAGCACACAAACACGCGCGCATTGTGCTGTGTAAAGCTCAAACCAGCGGGACTGTACAAGCACGTGAGGAATGGTGACAGGCTCCACACTTTAATGGGCCCCTCTCCTCAGCCGGTTTTTCGAGCTCATCTGGATTCTATTAAAGAGAGGCTGTCTGACCGCTGCTGTCAGAGAGAAAGAGGGAGGAAAATGAATGGAAAAAAGTGAAAAGAGCTGAAAGAGAAAGCAGAGAGGGTGATAACGGAAATCAGGAATAAACAGACAAGAAAAGATCAGAGAGCACGATAACAGAGCATATTTAGCGAAAGAGGTCTTCCAAAAAGCACTGCTAGAGCCAAAGTGACAGAAAACCTATACTTAAACTTACTTTACACTGAATAAATGACCAAAATTTAAGCTGTTCAAATCTTTTCCTAGTTCTTCTGATCAGAAGGAACACCCTGTGATGAAAGTGGACAATGGAAGCTGATGCTGTCCTCCACAGGAACCGTCTGCCAGGCATTGGCTCCTTTTGGCTCAGTAACTCAGCACATGTGCCGTGGCACCAGCGTGAGAGGAAATTTCTCCCAGCTCATCTAAATCGGCACACTCCCCACAAATCATTTCAAGATGAATGTTTCAAAGGACAGTGAAAGAGATATAGCAACATTCTACTGAATGCTCTGGAAGTTTCAATAGGGTTTCTGTTCTAATTGTCAGTTCTTGCTGAGGTTAACATGAACCTCATTCCCAGGTAAATAATTCTGACTCATCTTCAGAACTGATCCGTTTTTATTTTATTTAAACTTTAAACAATAGTTTGATTCCATTGTCCACTTTGATTGCCTGAATGCCAGTGGAAAAGCACTGATATTTGTCCTTTACTCAAACACAATGTCATAGTAAAGCAATGTATGTAAATAAAATAATTTTATGTAAATAATTACATAAAAAGTAGAAAAGATGAGACACCAAGTCATAATTAGGAAATAAAAAAGTCGACATTTTAGTTATAGTTATTACTTCTCATTATAATTTTTTTTCATAATTATAAGATTTGTGAAATTATGACAAAAGTCTAAATTATGACATAAAAATGAATATGACTAAATGTTGTAATCGTTATACTTATGATTATATCTCTTAATTTCAACTTTTTATGTTAGGATTTTTATTACAAATCATGACATACTAATCCATAAATGTGAGATAAAAATTTGGAATTCTGAACTAATCAGTTGATATTGTGACATAAAAAGTAATTATGAATTTAAAATGTTGAGATAAAAATCATAATTATGACAAAGTTGAAATTTTGTTATAATTATGTATGATCTCATAATATAGACTTATGTCGAGCTTTATCATTTTGCATTTTTATCTCATAACAATGCTTTATTTATTCTCTTCTTTTGTACAAATGCAATTTGTGTCTCAGTTATCAAGTGTAGTAAAAATGACCTCAGAGGACTTATTAATATTATTGGTATTAATATTACCATAATATTGATGCAGTGTTTGTCTTCTTGTTAGAGGTTGTTTTGTAAATCACAATGGACTGTTTTTTCTTAGTGGAAGCTTTGAGATAATATTCAGGTTAGATAAAAAAATAAATAAAAAATCTAACTCATATTAATTTATTTGGTGAATAGCCATTTAATATTTAAAAATATGCAGTTTTAGTAGAAAAAAAAAAAAAGATTTTTTTTTTTAATTAATAAAGAGTGGTTCCATTAAATCAGCCTCTTCTAAACTTGATTCCGATCATTAGTAATGTATTTCTGCCAAGGCAATCAACTCTTTAGATCTCAGAGTGTACATGTGTCTCAGATGAGTGACAACTAAACACGAGCCAAATTTGGTTAGGCGGACTTCTTATGCAGAACTGTTGCCAAGCCAACAGCTTTTGTGGGTCAGGCTTAATTGGTGTCCCAGACGAGTGAGACTGGATGAGTTGAGTGATGTCTCTCTGTGTGTGAGACAGAGTTTTTAATCCTTGCCCTGATTCTAACTGAACTCCAACCACTACACATCTCTCAGCACGTGTGTGTCTGTTTGCACATGTGTGTGTGTTTCCAGTTTTCTGTCTGGATACTCCACTCCTGCTGCTGTCTGGAAGTGGGTTCTGCATGAGAAATGCATTTTAACAGCTTTTCCACTACTCTCTTTCCACTACGTTTAATAATGAATCAATATAAGCCTTTGCTTTTGTTAAGATTACAAAAATAACACAGATTTAAATCTGTTAGTTTCCCATTCCTGGGTCATAAAATACTCTTTATCTGTTTTTCTGCATGTTTAACTAATACTCATCACTAATTGTCTTATTTCTTACTGTTTTTCTCATAGGTTGACATCCCTTCCTATTTAATCAATGAATTTAAGCCTTGCGGAGTGTGAATGTGTGTAAAAACAGCAAGACTTCAGCTTTTACTGTAAATCCTCTCATTATTGTGCTCTCTGTGCCTGATGCAGTTTTCCTCTTCACTGTCACTCAGTGCAGAAGTGTGAAAGAAGCAGACAAACCATTTAATTAGCAAAGAGTCGTGTGCAGGACAGAGAGAGCTGGACTGGAATTCTTCATTTACTAGAAAACGTATTGCTTTATTTAATAAAAATATTCTCTTTTTAATTGGTCTCCTTTGTCCTTTTCCTGCCTGAAAGATGTTATCCTCTTCCTATGCTGTGAGAGCTCTGCTGTGCAGAAGTCATTGATAAAACTCAACACTTGTCCTTGGGCATCTTGTCTTCCCCCACTCTCTCTCTCCTTCCTTTGCTCTTTTTCCTTTTTCCTTCTTGCTTTTACCATCTCCCCTTGGGAAATGTCAAAAGCAAAGAGAAATCATGTTTCTGCTCAAAAATGTTAGTACTGGCAGCCTTATCTCAGTGTGCGATCACTCTGTTTGTGTGTATGTGTGTGTGTTTACATGCCTCCTTGTCAAAATCTTTTCATCTCTACATGTTTGACAAAAGTAAATATGCCACATATAGCTTTTAAGAATCCATCACCAGATCTATCTATCTATCTATCTATCTATCTATCTATCTATCTATCTATCTATCTATCTATCTATCTATCTATCTATCTATCTATCTATCTATCTATCTATCTATCTATCTATACACACACACACAGACACACACACAGTGGGTATAGAAAATAATCACCCCTGTTTAAAATAATCACATTTTGTTGCTTTGCAGCCTGAAATGAAGACAGACACAGCTTTTGTTTTATCCAGCTGTATTTACTCAGTGCAACTTATAACATCCAAGTGAAAGATATAACACCAACCTGACAAAAAAAAAAAAAGGATCACCCCCTGTGTCAGTGTTTTGTTGAACCACCTTTTGCTTTAATTACAGCCTTTAGTCTGTTGGGATATGTCTCTACTAATTTTGCACATCTAGACTTTGTAATATTTTCCCATTCTTCTTTGCAGAACTGCTCAAGTTCAGTTAAATTTGATGATGACAATAATGGGGTTTAGTCTGGGCTCTGACTTGGCCATGCAAGGACATTCACCTTTTTTACTCAAACCATTGTGTGCTCAGTTTTGCTGTGTGCTTTGGATCATTGTCATGTTGAAAGGTAAACCATTGTGGAGTATTTTTGATGTTGTCGCATGCACACAAACACCACTCTATGTCATAAATTACTGCAACTGCTTCAGAGTTGCTGCAGGTCTCTTGAGCCCCTTTCACACTGTACGTCGGACCCGGCATATTGCCGGAACATTGCCGGGTCGCCTTCTGTGTGAAAGCAACCATGTCCGGGGACATTACATGATGTTGTGATTAATTAATTGAATTAATCGCACATCAAATTTGGAGAAATAACTCCAAAAAAGATAATTTAAAGTCATTGTTGTGTAAAGCGTCAAACAGAGATTACAAAAAGTAGGTTCAGCAAGAAATATTTTGTTTGATAAAATGTATTACATATAGACCCTTTTACAGTTGGTAAATACTGTATACTCTGAATACTTTCCGTACCCACTATGTGTGTCAAGTTACTTCTTGGATTTCGTACATCAGTTTTGCCTCTAACTTGAAAAGGGGCTTAGTCAACCACGGACACAGGAATCATCTCAAAATGGCTTTTACTTTCAACAATCTTGATTTGCAATCTGTTGATTTCATTTATATCACGATAGATTGGAACAGATGAATTTTGTTTGCAGTTAGATTAGTCTTGAAAAAGTCATTCCTTTAGTAGAAAAGCTCAAGATCAAATTAGGTTGATAATTTTTAAAGAAGAATAAAGAAAAATACGTCATCCCCAATAATGTTTAAACTAATAATAAATAAATGTGTATATATTAAATGTTACATTTTAAATATAATGTATTAAATATAATGTAAAAGCATGTATGTACACAATAAGCATATTCTATCAAACGGTTCGTTTAAATAGTAGTTAAAAACACTTTATATAAAGTGGGTCTATATTTGTATATATTAGCATATGATATATTGTTTGTATTGTAATTCAATATTTAGGTCTTTCAGTATTACTTTAAAATGTCATAAAATTTGTATATTATTTTTATAGTATTTATATATATATATATATATATATATATATATATATATATATATATATATATATATATATATATATATATATATATATATATATAATTTTTTCTATATTTAGCAAATACATATAATAGTACAGATGATGCTATTGCTTTTTCAGGTGGTCAGAATGGGCAACAACACTTCATCCCCGCTGACCCTCAACACTGGTGCTCCTCAGGGCTGTGTCCTCAGCCCACTCCTTTACTCACTGTACACACATGACTGTACAGCCACACACAGCTCCAACGTCATCGTCAAATTCGCTGATAACACAACGGTGATAGGCCTGGTCACCAACAACGATGAGACGGCCTACAGAGAGAAGGTGAGCACCCTGAATAAATGGTGTCACGAGAACTACCTCTCACTCAACATCAACAAGACCAAGGAGCTGGTGGTGGATTTCAGGAGACAGAGCAGAGAACACACACCCTTCACCATCGACAAGACATCTGTGGAATGGGTAAGCAGCTACAAGTTCCTTTGCGTTAACATCAGTGAGGATCTCCCCTGGTCTACACACACTGATGCAGTGCTGAAGAAGGCACACCAGCGCCTCTTCTTCCTGAGACGGCTGAGGAAGTTTGGAATGAGCCCAGCATCCTCAGAACATTCTACATTTGCACTATAGAGAGCTTCTCGACAAGCTGCAGTTTAAGGAAAGCCCGGAGGATCATCAGTGACTCCAGCCACCCGTCCCACAGACTGCTCTCAGGAAGACGTCTCCGCAGCATCCACTAGCCGACTGAGGGATAGCTTTTTCCCTCAGGCTGTCAGACTGATGAACAATCAGAACTAATGCACCCTACAGCATACTCCCACAATATGGTATGCAACACACTTTAACTTTAACAGTTCAACACTGGACTATACATACACACTGCATTTAATACAATAACCTGCCCATTACCACTGGATACCATCCAATGCACATCCATGACATTTCTGTATCCTGTTCACGTACACTCTGTTGCACCTTATCATATTTTTATATGTATATATTTTTACATAATGTAGAACGTGTACATTCTGTTTGTATAGTGTATAATGTGAGGTGCTAACTGTATGTATGTACATATTGCATATAATGTGTAGTGCTAACTGTACGTATGTCTGTGTGTACTGACTATATGTATGTGCATATTGCACATTTTTACCTGTTGAAATCTGTATGGTTATATGTTAATTGTTTCTGCAATTTCTGGCACAAGCTCCCAAGAATTTCACTCACCAAGGCACATGTGCTGTGGTGATGTGACAATAAAAGTGACTTAATATTTTGTATATTACTTTAAAACTTTATTAAATTCATAAATTGTGTTGATCTGATCATTAATATTCATGCCTTGTCAATGTTGGTCAGATATGTTGTTGGGATGGGATTTTTGCTCCCTTTGTTAGCAGAAAGCTCTGCGTCAAGAGCCATATAGCCCTGCCCTGGCTCCCGACTCTGTTGTCATGACAACACAGACACAGTAGCATGTACAGCTCTTAAACACAAGCTCACAGAAGTGCTGTATCTTTACGAGTATAGAAACCATGGCTATGAATAGTAATTTGTTATTCTTTTATTTTGATCTGCATTTAAAGTATTTTAATGTTTGGATGCCTAAATGAAGCATGTGTACATTTCTGAAGAGATTGTTAATCCCTTTTATATTTATTTTCTTCCAGAAACATCCGCTCTAGTTGATAAGCTCACAGTCACTTTGAATGCGCTGCTGATATTCTGCTTATTGAGGCGCTAGTCCGCAATCCAGAACACATGATTAGACTGAAACCTCTTTAGCCTTTTCTGTTTCTGGCTTCAGTCTTTATCTCCTCACCACAGAGCAGTTCATTAAAGTCTTGATATTTCAATTCAACAATCCAGACCAAGTATCAAATGTTTCCAGACACATTTATATCTGGCTTATATAAACACTTGTACAATTAGTCTTTTTCCTCTAGGTCTGTCTCGGAAAACTGTATTTCATTTTCACTTTTACATGTTCTTCCCTTCTTCATTCCTCCCTCAATACTTTAGTGTTACATTATTTAATAGTATTATTTAAGAGTCCTACATGGAGAAAATTATTATTATTATTTTTTAGAAGAGAGTGTGTCTTTCCATTTTAAGTAATTGCCATTTTAAGTGGACTTGATAATCTATAACTGTTGTGAATTACATTAGTTACATTGTCACAAGATGTTCACAGCATTCTGTCATTCCATGGTTCAAAGAAAATCTGCAAACACAAGTGAAAATGCTTTTATTCCTTTCATATGAAATGTTTCATTACATAGTAAATAGGATAACAATCTGAGTGAAATATACAATAAATAAATAATCAGTGGTTTCCACAAAAAATACACACATTTAATTGATCCATTAAATCAAAAGAGACAATGTCAGGGTTTGGCGAGGGAGGAACTCAGGTGCAGACAGGAATCGGGTTACACACAGGATTTATTAATACAAAAAGGGAAAAAACTAAAACCCACGAGGGGGAAAACACTGACTAGGGAAAATACAAAATAACTGAACAGGACTGAGTTAACGAGATAAACAAAGACTCAAAGCACGGGAACACTAACTATAAACAAACACTCACAGTAATACAAACACTTCTTCAGGAACAATCACCAATGCGGAACAATCTCGGACGAGGAAACAATCACAAATCACAATGAACCGACGCAAGACAGAGCACACTTGGAGATCTAAATAGGGGGAACAATCAAGACACGACAGGTGGCACAGATGGGACAATCAAGACACGACTAGGTTAACAAGGGGGGCGGGGCAAGGGAACGAGACAACACAAGCACATGGCCCAAAGGCAAGGCCATGTGCTTGTACACAAAACATGGGTCTGTCATGATCCTGCCTCAAGACTAGGGAAAAACCAAGGACACGAGGGCAGAATCATGACAGAACCCCTCCCTTAAGGAGCGGCTTCCAGACGCTCCTCAAGGGAACATCAAACACGGGACATGACTGACATGACAGACTGGGACACAGACACAAACCAACAAGACATGACAAATAACAACAAAGGCAAACATGAGTACACAATGGCAGGGTTAGGGTGACAAATCAAAAAAAACAAACAGGGAAGGGGAGGAGGCGGGACCACAAAGTTCCTGGGGGACAGACCAGGGTGGGTGGGTGGTGCAGGAGTCTTAGGAGGGCGGGCCGAAGGCTGACGACGAGGGGTCCAGGCAGGTCTGGGTGGTGAGGGGGGGGAAGGGGTCTCTGGACAACTGAGAGAGGACATGACGGGAGCAGACACGGGTCGCGGGGCAACACTAACGGGACGCGGGGCAACACTTACGGGACGCGGGGAGACGACAGCTGGACAAGGGGAGACAACAGGACACGGGACATCTACGGGACACGGGGCAACGTTCACGGGACACATCAACGGGACACGGGGCTACATCAACGGGACACATGACAACATCAGGTGGGCTCGGGGGGACAACAGGACACGGGGAGACAACGGCTGGACACTCGGGACTTCTGGGGACAGGGTCTGGGGACAAGACAGGACTGACGGGGACTTCTAGGATCCGGACAAGACTAGACAAATAATCTGAGAAGGCTTTAGCTGCTAGGATAATTGGCATCTCCTTACGAGATGAGACAGACTGTACTAGAGTCTTTGCTGCAGAGTCGGCCGCGGCTCTCTCCTCCGCCCTCGTGACTGCAGACTTACATACAGCTCTCTTCTTTGCCGGCTCGGGCACGCCAGCGCTCACCGCTGCTGGCTCGGGCACGCTCACCGCTGCTGGCTCGGGCACGCCAGCTCTCACCGCTGCTGGCACGGGCGCGCTCACCGCCGCAGGAGACGACAGAGTCGCAGGACCGGGAGACCCCTTCCTCCTCCTCTTCCTTCTAGGCCGCGGTGCAGAGGTCACCGCTGGGACAGAGACGGGTTGGGGAAGTTTGGTCTCGGGCTGGGCAGACTCTGACGCCGACGATTCCGAGGCTGACTCCCACGAAAACCGTCTCCCTCGCTTGTTGGGGAGACTGAAGGAAGTGGGAGGTGCCTCAGGATTCTGGGAGGAACTTGCCTGGTCCCCCAGGGTTGCCACGGCCAGGACACGACCCTCTGGAATCGTTGGCAGGTGGGTAGGTGGAGGGGACCTCTGTGGCTCCTCCTCTCGACCGCTTACTCCGGAGCGACCTCCCCTGGTCCCCCGGAACACCACTAGGCGAGAGCCCTCAAAACCATCCCGCTTGCCGGCTGATGACATCCAGCATTGCCTCCTGTCTGCTGAGTTCCCTTTTGGTCGGTTCATTCTGTCAGGGTTTGGTGAGGGAGGAACTCAGGTGCAGACAGGAATCGGGTTACACACAGGATTTATTAATACAAAAAGGGAAAAAACAAAAACCCACGAGGGGGAAAACACTGACTAGGGAAAATACAAAATAACTGAACAGGACTGAGTTAACGAGATAAACAAAGACTCAAAGCACGGGAACACTAACTATAAACAAACACTCACAGTAATACAAACACTTCTTCAGGAACAATCACCAATGCGGAACAATCTCGGACGAGGAAACAATCACAAATCACAATGAACCGACGCAAGACAGAGCACACTTGGAGATCTAAATAGGGGGAACAATCAAGACACGACAGGTGGCACAGATGGGACAATCAAGACACGACTAGGTTAACAAGGGGGGCGGGACAAGGGAACGAGACAACACAAGCACTTGTACACAAAACACGGGTCTGTCATGATCCTGCCTCAAGACTAGGAAAAATCAAGGACACGAGGGCAGAATCATGACAGACAATATAATAATTAATAATTATATAATAATAATGTTGTAAAATATTTCTGTTTCAAATAAATGCTGATCTTTTGAACTTCATTAAAGAATCCTGAAAAAAAAATATGGTTTCCAAAAAATTCAATAAAATTAAGCAACACTGTTTTCAACTATAATATTAAGAAATGTGCTTGAGCAGCAAATAATCATTTTAGAATGATTTCTGAAGGATCACTTTAAACTGAAGGCTGCAGTATGATGTTGAAAATTCAGCTTTGAAAAAGTTACAATTGTAATATTATTTCATAATTGTATTATGTTTGGTTTTTCTCCCCTTTTCAGCACTCAAGCTACATGAACATGTTTGTGTCAAACCATATGATCGTATTCTCCAGCATGATTCGAGAAAATCCAAAGAGCACAGAAGAACATCTGAACGTTTGTACAAGTGAACCAAAATAAAACAAACACGTTAGTCAACCCTTATTTGTGGGCTCTCATTATTTTCTTTTACTTGTCCCCTGTTGCTCACTACCTGGTGTCATTTGTATGTCACAGATAAGAAGAAATATATCATGATTAGTTTGTGTTTAAAGCCTTGGATGTTTTTTCATGTAATCGCCAAGAGAGTGGGAAATGTGCCTCAATTATTCAAGAGGGCCCTGCGGCAGTGTAGCAAGCGTTTGTGCTAGCAGTAATTAACAAGTGTTTTCTTTGGTGTAAACAGCTTAATAAGAGGAAGGAAGTCTCAACGGGAGCGTCAGATTAGAGGTGTGAGGTACGAGCTCATTTACAGATGCCCTCTTCGTGAATCTGTTGAAATTAGTTCCTGTCCACAGCACAGTCTTTTAGAGACCTGTGGCTTGCAGTCCTCTAATTTTTTTACTGACTAGGGAGCTGCGTTCTTAAACGGCATCATTTCTGTTATGTCTTTGTCACAGTGTCTGGTCTGTGTTTCCCTGGGTGTCCATTAGTGGTCTCACTTCCCCATAGGCACCCCACTGCAGGCACTACATTTCCCACAAAGCCCTGTCCCTTCATAACGGTTAATTGCACACCTGTTAATTGCACTCAGCTGTCCCACTTTCATCATCTTCACCTATCTTTATAACCGGTCTGTTTTCTATCTGTGTCATGGAGTCCTTGTGTTCCGTCACCCGGTTTTCTCCTTGGCGATAGGCGTGGGGTACAATGATGAGGCACTTAAAGACCTTTTTAAAGCCTGCCTGGGCAACCCTGTGCCTGAGTGGGAAATGAATGAGCTGGAGATCTTGGATTTTTGGGGGTTCACAATGTCCCTGCAACATCGGTCTCAGTGGGATACCCCAGCCACACCTGTCTCTCCAGGTGTGATGGCCGACACTAGACCGGTGTCTCCAGACAGGAGGACCGCCAGCCCAGCACCACAGCACAAGGTGGCCGCCAGCCCAGCGCCTCTGCACAAGATGACCGCCAGCCCAGTGTCACAGCACAAGTTGGTCGCTGACCCAGCACCACAGCACAAGATCACAGCCACAGGTGACCCTCCAGAGTCGAGTCAGGTCCCCGTTGGCCCTCCAGAGTCAAGTCAGGTCCCCGTTGACCCTCCAGAGTCGAGTCAGGTTCCCGTTGACCTTCCAGAGTCGAGTCAGGTCCCCGTTGACCCTCCAGAGTCGAGTCAGGTTTCCCTCTATGGACCTGGCCCTCCATCCCTCTCCCTGGTCCTATGCCGGTCCTCTGTGTTCCTTGGTTTGTTTTCGTGTTTGATGGAGCATCTGGTAGCTGCTCCTTAGAGGAGGGAGTAATGTCACAGTGTCTGGTCTGTGTTTCCCTGGGTGTCCACTAGTGGTCTCACTTCCCCATAGGCACCCCACTGCAGGCACTACATTTCCCACAAAGCCTTGTCCCTTCATCACGGTTAATTGCACACCTGTTAATTGCACTCAGCTGTCTCCACTTTCATCATCTTCACCTATATATAACCGGTCTGTTTTCTATCTGTGTCATGGAGTCCTTGTTTTCCTTCACCTGGTTTTCTCGCATTCACTTGTGTTTTCTTCTTTCTTGTTTCTGGACTGATTTTGTGTTATGACCTCTTGCCTGTTTTGGGATTATGATTTTTGGATTACCATATTAAAACACTGCTTTTGGATCTCTCGTTTCCGGTGTGCATTTATTACAGTCTTTTCATAAGTGACTGCTTTGTAATGCTCTACATATACAGCAAATCAAACAGCTCAGCATGGAATACTCAACATGCAACTGATCTGAATAGAGTCTGATGTTGAGCTAGGAACATTTTACTATAATAGGCATATATTAATGCTGACTTGGTGAGCATATATGTTTTTTTTCTGTTTAATGGTAAAAAAGGAAGGAAGCTTTAAAGCATAAGTTACATGACCCGCCCACTCATTTAAAAGTCAATATATCTGTTGTCTTGGGAAAAAAAAATATCTAGATAGGCTCCAAACTATTGATCGTTGTGTTTGCAATTCAACGTAAGCCTGAGAGTCGTCTATGTAGATAAGCAGGAGTCAAGAGACCTGAAATATCTGTCTCTGTCTCTCACTAACACACTTACAAATACATCCCCCACACACAGGAGCTGCCATAATGAATCATATTACAGAGATTTCGCAATTTTATTTTGGCTCAGTGCATGACAAAGATTGTTGGGCATTCCCCTTAGAGGCTGTTATTATTATAATGACTCGCATCAGTTTCAGCCTGCAAAGAGGGGATGAGCTAAACTCAGTCCAACAATGCTGGAGCCGTGTCTGAACAGGAGAGAAGAAACATGGCCAAGTACTCATCTAGCTCAGTTCAGGCAAGCATTACCTATAAAAGATGAATGTGTTCATGTACTTTTATGGATTTTTTCTTCTTTAGATTATTAAAATGTTTTTCACTCAAATTTTTTTTTTAACCGTTTACAGACAGATTATTTTGGGACCCAAAAATGGCATTGCTGTGAAAACGACCTTTTGGGGCCTATATTTTATGAATATACATGTTCAAAAGTACACTGTAATTTTTATTTTTAAGTTGTAATATTGGAGTATATTGGAGTTTGTTTATAAGAAAAATAGGTCACACTTTATTTTAGGGTCCAATTCTCACTATTAACTAACCATTAACTATGACTTTTGCCTCGATTAACTCCTTATTTGCTGCTTATTAATAGTTTATAAGGTAGTTGTTAAGTTTAGGGTATTGGGTAGGATTATGGATGTCATGCATTACATGTACTTTATAAGCACTAATAAACAGCCAATATGTTAATAATAGACATGCCAATAAGCAACTAGTTATTAGTGTGAATTGGACCCTATACTAAAGTATTACCGAAACATGTTTATATATATATATATATATATATATATATATATATATATATATATATATATATAAGTTTTATGCGTTACTTGACATTTCTTTGTAGATATTTGTGAAATTTACCAACAATTTCTGTGGAAAACTTGTTTCAAAGTAAATAATTTTCATTGCAGTGTATGGGTGTGCTTGTTGAACATTTAATGTTAATAAACTATGAGCATTAATGCAGAATTTGTTCTCTGCAAAATAACAGCTTTTGCTCTGGGAAAGTTCTCCAGTAGATATTTGGCTTCAGGGATTTGTTCTATTCAATCACAAAAGCATTAGTGAGTTAACAGCACCAATGCTGGCTTTCAATTCCCAATTCAAGTAGTTCAGTGGGATTCAGGACTTAGTTCACACCAGACCCTATAAGTCATCCTATGACTCTTTGGTACAACACAATCGACTAATGAGACTGTATGACTGTACTGATTCTCTTTATCTCTTAGTAAAAGGAGTATCTTAAACAGGAATCCCCCTCAATTAAAATGATATGTTTTGGCCATATGGCAGTGTATGTTTTCCTTATGCTTGATTGACTGAAGGCACAGACAGGTAGTCCATTCCAGATGAGCTCAGGAATGCAGAGTTGAATTGGCTGCTAGCAGTAATGAAAGGTGAGATAACGCTCCTCCACTGACAGTTGTAGCCAACTGTGCACACCTCCGCCAGATGTAGCAGACGGCGATGTTGTTGCTAAGGAAGTGCTAGTATCCAAGCATTAAATAGCAAGGAAACATCCTCATGTTTTGCTCCTCAAATAAAGATACATTGAAGTGTTCTGATTAAGTATTTACAGTAAAAATTACAGTGCACTCTTCTATATGGAGCTTTATTAAAATGTAAAGCAAAACTTCAATGAAAAAAAAATCAATTAGTTTTATATTTTAAGTCTTCTTAAGGAAAAGAAATGTAGAAAACATAACTGGTACTTTTTTATATATATCGAGTAAACTTATAAATGCAAATTACAGAGTGTCTATCAGAGTTCAAATGAACAAATTGCTCCTATTGTCATTACATCTGGCAACACTGAGCAGGAAACCACACATGAAAGTCTGGAAAGTTCATTTAATTGAACTTGAAATCTATGACGAATGGATTAAAAATAGAAATGCAATGCAAGCATAGAGACGAAGCAAGCAAAATGAATTCACTCTGACAGAAATAAATGATAGTTGCCTTGATGTGCCAAGCTATCCATGCCCTACTTTTCTCCCATCACCATCCAGGCAGTCCTTGTGAACTGAACACTAGAAGATTACAGAGGCTTTCTGGCATGCTTGGCTTGTCACAGATGGTGAAGCACAATGCAGACATCCGAAAAGGGGAGAGGGGTGGTAGCATTGTTAAATGAGATGCCTTTCTTATTCAGGTCCCCATCACACTGTCCCTCACTATCCTGCACCCATCACGTCTCTGTAACTATCATCATTATCTGTCCCTAACTGGCCAGAATGATGTGCATGTCTATCACTTGTCTATCTATCTCCAGCTGCCTTTGTCAGCAACTGACTGCAAAGTGTGGAATTCAGTTGAGCTAAATGCAAGTTCCCGAAAGTGCTGAGATCAGGCATCTGCTCACAGAGGTGTATTGTAACCAATGCAAGAGCACAAATTGTAGTCTGGAGCATTTAACTGTTTTTCAAGAGGAAATGACATGCTTTGAATCATGATTTGCTCTGCCTAAGAAACTTTTCCTGTTTCCCTTGTAAGCTGCTAATGGATCCTACAGTTGACAAATAGAGATATGTTCATAAATGTATCAATGTATTTTTGTCAGTACAATAGTCAGCGGGGTCCAGTGTTGACTTTCATTATATGGACTCATAATATGACTTTTCATTATTATGTTGTGGGTCAGTTTGATCCATTTTGGTTTTTTAATTGTGGGATATACTGCTTACCTTTAGAATGTTTTAAATTTTGCCAAATCTTCTCCTTTAGGGTCATGAACCTGCCTGCAAAGTGTTGATGATGTTGATTATGGGTCAATCTGACCTGCATATTTCTTCGGTAAAGGAAGCTGCACAGACCTGAAATAATGTTTTTTATGTATTTTATGTATGTTTCTCAGCTTCCCTCTGAGGGTATTTACATTTATGTATTTGGCAAATGCTAATCAAAAATTTCAAGAACTTCATTATACACTTCTTCAGTTTCAAATGTTAAAATAAATAAATAAATACATTTGTTAAAATACTGTTTACAAAATTCACAGTTTATGACAAATCTACTGCTTTAAAAAATAGTTCAATAATCCCATAGTGTTATTTTGTAATTAGAATTTATAATTAGAAATTAGAATTTTTATTAATATTGAATCCAATTAGGGTTTTACCCGAACCATAACTATCATACTTTAAAAAATATATATAATACAAGTATTAAAAGATCTTCACAATATATATTTGTGTTCCAGAAAAAAGTTTTCATTTTTTGGGAGAACTATCCTTTTAAGAACTGTAATTAATCTGCAACTTATTTTTCCTCTATTTACTACCAAAAAAAAAAATTACTTCAATACTTATCTCTTTATTCTTCTTGATGCTTAAAAGATGCTGTTGCTCTGTTGAAAATCTGTTCATCATGGTACAAACTGTTAGCAGGCAGTAGTTATAAGTCAGCAGTTCCAGTACACTGAAGTCTATTGTCCTGTGGGTATTCTGCTGTCTGTTCATATGGGACTCTCAGATCCCAGCGCAGTCAATTATGATGTGTCCGCAGGCTCCGGTCTGCATCCAACTGATATGCAGCCTGGCTCATTCAATCCCACTTTGTCTCAAACTGCCATTACTCACCCAAATAGTGGGCTGTAGACAGTGAGAACAGCTGAAATTAATAGCATGGGATGTGTTAGAAGCTTTATTGTCAAATCAATATTATCCATCAGTGCTAATAAACTGATGAATCACAGGTTAAAAATGGAGGATGAAGAAACAGCAGGGTAAAGGTAGCCTCTATGTAGGTGTTCCTCAGCCATACACAATGAGATTTGTTTCTATTAAAATAGATTTCCTGCCATATGGAGTCATGCATTCCATACAGAAGGTCAAGTTGCAGGTTACACCCGATGTGGGTTTTTTCAGGATGGTAAGGAATGGGAGAGGGGAGCAGGGTTGGAAATTGATCTCAAACTGGGACTTACTGTACGTTGAGCAATGACTGTATTCACAACAATTTGATAAAGTGGATAGTGTTATACATTCAAGTTGTGGATATGAATTTAGCCAAGTCATCTTAGTGCAAGTTTTAAGTTTGTATACTGTATATTATATTGATTTAAATGTAGATGCGGATTGATATACAGTCATTTAAATATAAACATTTCGGATTAAATAGTTTTTAATGTTATCATTATAACATTAATATATTTTACTCAAAGAATTAAAAAAAAAATGTATTTAAAAATGTGTATACTCATTTCACAGATTTATAGACTTTCTCAAGCTGCTGGTCTGGAGACAGATTTTCTCTTCTCACTATCAATTAAATTTGGAATTAGCACACAGAAGCTTCTAGACCAGCAGCGTTATTTTCAAAGCAGCACTTCTCTGTTTCATATACAGATATGTCTGTGATCAAATAATATCCAATATATTCTATAGAAAATCCATACTTTTTAAATAATAATAATAATAATAATAATACAAATCTGATTGTTTCCAAAACCAGTTTTATCCCCTTCTGTCCTGAACACAGTTGCTAAGTAACAGGTAAACATAAGTACTCAGCTCCAAAAGAAGGGCAGTTATTTCTAGGGCTCTTCAAGCAGCAATCATCAACAGTGTTAGGCAAAACTATAGCTCTCCTCATAAACAGTGTAGGATGCAGACATTTGAGAGCATTAGTGGTATTATGCAAGAGGTACAATTTAGACTGTCTCGAAATAATCATGTTCAAGCAACAGAAAATCTGTATGTTTGATGTCTGTTAGCTGTTCCTTGTATTTTTACACACTGATCAATTCTCCCTATTGCTGCCTCTTAGCATACTTTGTTCCATATAAAAAATGTAACACTCTAGAAACCAATTCTAGTGATACGCTGTCTTACAGATATGGAATGCTGTTTGCAACCTTTTACTTCCATAATGTGAAGCTTTTGCAAGACAAAATGTAAGGTGGGACTTAATTTTATCCATCAGGAATTGATTGTGTACATAAAATATTTATTTACATTATATAATATATACGTGTAGTTTTCACAAAAAATGCCAATGGACTTAATGATTTTATTCCTAACTGCGTTTGAAACATTCAGGAATAAAATTCCTTACAACTGCAAACTCTCCAACATTCTTCCTTCTTCAAAATGCAAGAATTAAAAGAAAAAGAAATGCAAGAGGAACTTGCTCATTGTTGCTTCCTTTTAGAGGAAGGGTGAATATTAACGTTGATTAAAGGACTTGAATTTGTTTTATTTACAATAAAACTGACCAATGAAGAGTTCACAATAAGTCCAATAGCATGCAGTAGGAAAATGAAAAAAGGTTTTAAGTTGACTCATACAAATATATTCAAATGTTCTTCTGTCTTTCATTGGTAGAAACTGACTGCAGTCAGCTGAAGTCATGGAAGCTCTTTAAAAAGATGCCTTAAGAAAATAATAATAAACACACACACAAAAATCTTTATTTGTACTGTTAATCCATTTTAGGCCATTTGAGACAACAAAGCATGATGCATGTTGCTTGTCCTCGTACTCTGTGTGATGGCCCCTGACAGAATGAGGCTGCCTGGAGTGAGTAGAGAGTATGAAGTATGGGGGTGTGCTATGTGTGCTATAGGGAGGGCGTCTAGTTTCCTGTCATGTCATGATCATGTTGGACATTGTTTTTTTGTTAGCGTGCAATGTAATGTGATGGCGACAGATGGGATCTTTTATCTGTGGATAATAATTTTGCAAGTTCCTTTATGGTGGAAAAAAATTACAGGAAGAACAAATGAATATTCCTTTTAAGATCTGTTCACTGAAAGGTTCTTTGGGGAACCCAAAATGGCTCTTCTTTGGCATAATTACAAAGCCCTACTTTTGGAACCTTTTATTTTTAAGAGTGTTTCTGAAAAGAGTGAACAGGATATTATTCAAAAAGTAACTTTTTGTGTCCACAGGTGATACAGGTTTTGAATGGCATGAAGATTCTGTGATTATTAACTCATCTTCATGCTGAGATGAATTAGACCTTTTTAGGGACTGTTGTGTGTTGAAGTGTGTTTTCTTAAGAAAGCACAAACGACTCTGAAGTACCCTTACTGCCCACCCCCACCAACCATGCTAGACCCCCTCCATATCCGTGCTACTCAAATCATGACACCAAGACCAGAGAGCTGACATTTCTATAACATCCATCCATGACACATGCACACACACACACACACACACACACACACACACAGAGGCATCTCTTCACACTCACAGACATCTCAGAGATGGACTGTCACATGTCACAGGTCCAATACATTTAAACAACATAGACTTTAAGAGACACAATCTCTTTGAAGAAATTGTGTGTACCAACTCAGTAAGGATTTACATTTATTGGAGGCCAGGGCTAGCTGTTACTATTTTTTATTTGAGTTAATATTTCTCAGGGTCGGTTTTCATAAAGTCAGTTTATTAAAAATAAAGGTTCGAAAAGTGGGTTTTTGCAGCAATGCCATTGAAGACCCATTTTGGGTTCCCCAAAGAACCTTCCAAGGCCGGTTCACACCAAGAATCAACTATAAAGATAATTACAATGATAATTATATTGGCATACGCAACAATGTATAATATAATTCTGTTTATTATAAGCGCACTGCAGTTTTGTCTTCTGCTATTTTAAATGTGTCAGCTCTTTAAAGTTTGGAGGATACTGATTGGATGTCAACGTTTTATAGTGTTCATCAACTGGGAAAAAAAAAATAATTCTGAAAGTGATTCCAACAATATTGTTCCTCTGTGTTATTAACATTATAGCTGTGGATGTTGATATCATATTCTTATAGAATTAGAATGTTAATTACAGTGCATTATCGTTATCATTAGTTATAGTCCTTGGTGTGAACAGTCCTTTAAAGTTGGTATAGAAATGTAGATGAAAAAAAGTCCTGTCCTACATTTTTCTTTTCAGATTACATTAGAGATGTACAACACAATACTGAAGGGGGAGTGGGGGGGTCTGTTGTTACTTTGTTTATATAACAATTCCAATGATGAAGAACCTTTTTCAAGTGCACATGAAAAAAATCCTGATGATTTAACACACATTGACCCTTTGGGGCAAGTTGTCACAGTGGAACATTCCATTAAACCAGGCAATTTTAAACAAGCAATTCATTAAATAAAATAATTAATGGTCAACAAATTATAACATTTAAAACAACTCCCCCCAATAACAATGTACAACCATTCATCAAAATTGACTTTATACTTATACTACCCCTTTGCGAGGCTTCCCTTAATACATGTGTTGTAGAGGGTTAAGTTATGACTGAGGTTGTGGTCTAGATGTGAATTGCGGTGGGATATCATGTATGCCA
The DNA here is from genome assembly GCF_023724105.1 of Carassius gibelio. Taxonomy (NCBI): domain Eukaryota; kingdom Metazoa; phylum Chordata; class Actinopteri; order Cypriniformes; family Cyprinidae; genus Carassius; species Carassius gibelio. The sequence goes on from NC_068388.1 coordinate 13,439,777, forward strand.
CTGGGAATGTCAGTGTCACGACCTTTGTGGGCATGTAGACAAAGGGATCATGATACTTTTCTTATCTGCCTCGCCATCTGTGGTGGTGTTGAGGGGGGCCAGGGAAGTGAAAACAATTTGACCATTAAATCTCCGCCCAGGAGTTGAAAGCGCAACGCGCTAAATTGGTGCTCTGGGAGGAGTCAGAGAGAATCCCTGGATGCACCAAACACCACTAATATATCATTTCTAATAGCATTGATTAACAGCAGCAGAACGGAACAGAGTGAAAGAAGTAAACTGGGCGTTGAAGTTGTAGCAGAGAGTGTCCTTCCCTCCAGGCTGAACTGTAGAAAGGGTCTGTTCTGGCTTCCAGCAGCGCGCGAGACGGACGCGAGATCACGGCAGCAGTTTGGGGGTCTCTGGAATTTATTAGCTGACGCTTGAAGCTCGTTGTGTTTTTCTGGATTCGGAGCAGATCTACAGGTCCACCAGTTTCTCAATCGGCATTCATTCACCTAGACTTACGACCATCACACTTGACCATCTCTGGAACTCAGGACACTATTGGGCTTTTGAGGTGAGATTCTCGGTAAACTAAACTCCGCTGGTGTTTACGTGAATACAAACTTATGATGGCTGGTCAGTGAGGTACGAAGCTCTCTTTATCTATTCATTTAATTGAGATCAGCTAGAAAAACAACGCGTTTCATTTTTAAACTCTGTCATATGTGGTTATCACTAAAGCAGGGTAGAACTAAACAGATAAACACTCAAAACGCGTAACGTTATTGTTTATTAGCGATAAATCACAGAGATTCCTTATTGAGATGCGAGGCATTTACGCGTAAATGTAATTTGAGCAAAGCCTAACAAATAGTTTCGAGAAGCTTGAAGGTATAGAACACTCGGAATTGAAACCAGTCGTTTATGTATGCAGCTAACGCCGCGCGTCTCTCACCCCACAAACAAACAATTTCCTTACGCTAAACTCGCTCGTATTTCAACGATGACGGCGCGTGTCACCATCCGGCGGTTTCTGTTCAATCTAATTAGTTGAGTAAAGCTCGGGGAAAGTCTGGGTGGGATGAAGAGGCATCAAGCTGGCGGTTTTCCCACGGGGTGTGACAGCTGGAGTTGTCCGTGTGTTGTCCAAGAGGTCCCGTCATAAGTAGTCTGTCCCCACCAGACGCAGATGGAGCTAGTCCTATCTATCTATCTATCTATCTATCTATCTATCTATCTATCTATCTATCTATCTATCTATCTATCTATCTATCTATCTATCTATCTAATCATAAAATTATTTAACCCTTGACATCCCCTTTAATAAAGAGTGAAATTCTTCAGGCTTTGAAACAATGGTTTTCCATTAGACATAAATTATGGTGGTTTTCCTGAAACCAAAACCATGTATGAGCATAGGCGGAGAGTGTGTAAGGCTTAGCCTTCCCCTGGCCAAGGGGACTTGAGGCAAAAATGCCACTTAATTGGAAAAAAATGCCCCTGCACAAACAAATATAATCTATTACGTCTGTTGCTAACAAAGTGAATATTATGGCATTATTTTACAAACAACTGTCGAGAATGCATTATAGTAGTGCGAAAGCACATGAATACAATCTCTCCGCTAGCGCGCGGATTTCCTTTGCTAGCACCGAGCATCAACCATAGACAGTAAAAGAAATGGACACAGCGACCCCATTGGAACTCAATTGAGACAAATGAAGCCCAGTTTTAGCGTTTTTTAGCACTTCCGTTTCTGACGCGCAGACTCAAACGAAGCTTGACGACGTCAGCAACCTGTCTGCCAGATGTAAATCTTCTAGTAGCTGTGCGTGCAAACTGCCCTCGTTAATCTTGCAGAGAAGGCGAGCTTGAGCGGGGAGTTCTTTGTCGTAAATGAGCAGGAGTAAGTATTCTGATTAATTATTTTGTATAGTATTTTAAAATGTAACGCCAGTACGCCGTATTAAGTTAATTGCCTGCGAGCTTCTCCACCTGTCTGTACAGTAATGCGACAGAGAGCCGAGTGGTTATGACGCAATCGTTAGCCTATTTTTTACAAAAACTGTTTATACGGGGCCATAATGTAACATAGAAGGTAATGGAGCCCTTTATACATTGTCGTGTATCTTTAGAAATAAATAATGGACAAACGGAGTCTTTAAACGCCTCAGATGTAAAGTTATTCGCTGTCAAAGTGACGCCAAAATGAATGGGAGTCAATGGGAATGCTAACGCAAGTGAAGTTCTGCTAAAAGATGGCAGCCCCCACCCGACTTCAACTTCCGGTCGAATTCCTTGCCCCTTGGCATCAACCTCCCACTCTCTTTCGTGAAGCCAACACGGAAGTGAATAAAACTGTAATTCATCGGCTGGTCGCTGGAGACTGGCTACAAAAGGGAGCCAATCCCATAGACTCCCCATGTTAAAATGCCCAACTTTACAGCGAAAAAAAAAAAAAAAAAAAAACATTTTTACAGCCTGGTGCAAAAAAGAGTAGAGGTGTGACCTCGGCATCCTGGCTAAATTCACCGCGGCCAAGATGGTGACAGCTTCCTCTGCAAACTTTAAGCTTCAAATAACGCTCTTCAGAAATCTACGGGTGATGTCACGGACACTACGTCCATGTTTTCATACAGCATGGCTAGCACAAAACTGGACGTGCGCTCATATATACGCTGCTCTCACCCGGAAAGAGTGCGTGCACTTAAAACGTGTCTCTCCTCTCGCTCAGACTATGTCCTGTGCACCCTCAAATCTCTCTGTGCTCATGCGCTATAGATATTAATTATTTTCGCACCTGAATTAAACGTTGTCAAAGGTTATCATTATGCACTTTTAAAAAGTAGTCTCAAAACAGATTTGTGCAGGGCCTTTCCTTGATTTTTTTATTGTTGTAATTTTGTTTTAACATAAAATGGTTATTGTAGCTACTTTGTTTTACTATATCTCTTGTATTTAGATATTTTCTTTGCAACTATGGATCTCTCTGTAAAATAGGCTACTTTGTTAACACTATTTTAAAAGGTAGGCTACTATAAATAAAGCTTAACCAATCAGACCTCCACAACTGACCGATAAAAATACTACGTGAAATATTATTGGCTGAGTGAAATGAACCTGCAATTCTTTTGAAAATCAAAGATGGATCTTTAATTTATTTCCAGTTTAATAATATTTAGCAATGTTAATGAAATAGAAATGGCAAGGAATTAGGTGCTTGGATGACATGTACATAACCTCTGTCCACCTGGTTGGTCTCTGAGCAGTTTATCTAAAAACAACATATAACAGCCTATGGCCCTAAAATCTTAATATAAAACATCAATGTTTTTTTTAATGAAAATCCACTTAATAGTAGCTATAAATTCAATGGCACTTCAATGGCTACAGTAATATGATAGTAGATGTAATGAATGCATTAAATCCATAGAATATAATTAGTAATTTTATGGCAAATATGAAAAAATCATTATAGTGTTATATTTTGTCTCCAAATCTTAACCATAGGCTTATGGAATAGTGCAACTGGCCCATATCTAAATAGTTCTGTCTTAAATGAGAAGATATATATATATATCTTTCATGGTTGAATGTAGTAAAATATAGAAAATATAGTTGATATCAGTTTATTTTTTTATTTTTTATTCAAATAGACCTGTACTATCTCTGGATGGTTGCATTGCGGCATCTCAAGCGTCATTACATCTTAAGCATATTGTTGTGTTTTTTCATGGCATTTTTTTGATTGCGTAAAATGTGGATATTAGAAAATGGCTCGTCGGTTCTGCTTTTGCAAGGCCATCACGCAAACACTGGTCGGCTCAAACTCGGAGATTAGGGCTAATGAGGTGGAATTTTCAAATCTACACGCACCATCTTTTTTAAATGTAAGTTATGCATTTATTTAATTTACGTAAGCTTAAATGTGAAGTGTGGCTATTAGAACGTTAACAGCATGTACTTGTCGATCTGTTTTGTTTTTGTTGCGACGTGATTGTGGTAATACTGTTTAGTTTGTGATTTTCTTCGCTTTATACGGGAAATTAGCTGACATTTTGTGCCAGTTGTATGTGCCCCCTGTTAGTTATAGTCCGGCTCTGATATGACCACATACATTTTAAGAATCATATGCTTTTTTGTTTGTTTAGATAAATTGTTCAGAAGGGTTTGACCAAACTGTTAAAGGTTATTTACAATAACAACAATAATTTACATTTATAATATTATGACTAAGTAGTATTAAATTGTAAAGAAATTACAGATCCATCTTTGAAATATGGTTGGTTGATAACTTTTGACAACGTTTAATTCAGGTGTTAAAATAATTAATATCTATAGCGCATGAGCCCAGAGAGATTTGTTGAGTTTAGGAATGCAATGACATAACAGACGGGTCCTCGCTGAAACTCATCAGTTTTGTTGAGCGCGTGCGCGTTCGCTGACTGAATTCTGGACTCTAAATTACGTCATCATGAACAACAAAGCGTGGATGTATAAGTGAGAGATTTATTTGTACAGCTTCAGATTATAACAATATATATTTGTTTGTTTTTTTTGGAGCGTTCTTAAACTCGCGATAGATCACTGGTAGTGATAATGTCACTCTCAATATAGCCTATAATTTATTCGCTGTTTGAATAATCATGGAAAGTAAAACATTATATAATTATACATTTCTGACGTTATTATTAAATTGTAATCTCGTTAAATACAGATTCGGTCCAATTAAAAAAAAACATTTTTACCCTACATGACACCCATGTCTGGTTCTTGTCTAAAAATACTTTTTATGATGTTGAATACATTTGCCGGCTTTTAGCCTTACCCTGGAGTTCACCCTCCGCTTATGAGTATGAGTATTATCCATATTCCACAAACAGTGCTGGTTTAGGTTAATGTGTCCTGAATTTCAGAAATCTTAAAATTTTTAAATGCACTTAACCAGTGATATTAGAAGATTTTTTTTCCAGCCTATACATGATCTTCACAGCTGTCAAACTACATAAAATATGGGGGTATACTGTAACCAGATATGTCATGCAATCAAATCGAATCTGATCAGGTGTTATTGAGAAGAACTTGAAAACCTTTCTTATTGAAAATTGTGCTGTATCTCTTTGAGACAAAGGTTATTATTTAAAAAAGCCCTGCCATTCTCAAATGGTTATGGAATGATTTGGAAGTAAACATGTCTTAAATCTTACATTCCAACTGTCTAACTTCAGCACTGTGTTCTGTAACTCCATTAGTGGGTTTTGGTGCATTTGTCCACCTATTTCTGTATCTTATTTTTGTAGTCTGACATAAAGGTTTGCTGCACTTGTTCCACGATTCAAACTCAGACCAGTTTTCAATTAGTCAGGCACTTGTGCATGAAGATATTGGCTCTGAGGGATCCATTAAAGCCAGCCTCGGGTGGCTTTGTAGTTTAGCTAAATGCTGATGTCAGAAGCACTCAAAGACTTCACTCACACGTCTCAACACAGGCTCAGAGGTAAGTCTAGAGCCTTAACCTTTACATTCCTCTCAGCTATTGTTAGATATGTAAGAAGAACCAGCATAATATAAGTGGTGGCAGTATGTCAATATATAAAGTTTTGTTGAATTAGGCTAATTTGTATGAATTCATTTGTACATTTTCATACAATCTGCTTATGTTTAAGGGTGGTGTTAAAGAAGGACCTTGATGTTTTTTTTCATGATTTATTGTTTTGAAGTGTATCAAACTAACAAGAACTAAAGTAGTGGACTGATGTGGCATTATTATGGAGATGGGAGTCTGTTTTGTTCTGCTTGAGCAGACTCGGAATCGTTCAGTCACTAAAGCATTGAGCTGCTGGAAATGAATATTTGGTTCTTTGTGGCGGGAAGTCCCTGTTGAGAGCAAGAGGCCTGTCTACAGGCTGTAGTATTAATATCAGTTGACATGGCGGCAAATGAACTGGTCGTCAGGGCTGGTTTGATCTTGGTTTGATCTGCAGTTCCCAAATCTCTAATCGGCGCAGGTGATTCATTCCACCCTGAGCTCTTATCCAGCCTCCAGTGAAATGCCCTTATTGACAGCAGAGCGAAGGCCCTGGGAGAAAACGAGGTCAAGTCATCACTTTCTTCCAAGTTTCAGGCATCAGAACTACACGAGCTGGCAGTTTGTAGTCTGCAGAGGATCTGGAATGAGATAGAGTATCTATTGCATTGAAAAGAAAATTGCTTTTCCCCCCTATTTGCTGGAGGACTCTCATCTAATGCGTGTGACATGGGGTGCTTCACTCGGTAATGGGTTTTGGGTCCTCATTGCCTCTGAGACATATGAAATTTGCAAAGGAGCTGTGTAGATTAAGTACCATCAAGAATACAGTATGTGTAAAAAAATTAAGAGGCTTGTCAAGTATGACCTGCCACTGTAGAATGTCCATTGTGAATACATAGATCTTTTTTTTTATGCCAGTGCTGGCAAAGATGCTTTTGTCCTGGAAGTCTTTGAGAAACTTCAGAGGATGCAGCTGAGGGCTCCAAAGTTCATTCAAGACAGAGCTGTCCATTGACCCTGGTAAATGACAGGACCTCTTTATCAAGAGGAAACAGACTGCTTGTTTGTGTTATGTGTAATGCTTATCTATTATTTAGGCAATTTCCTTCAATATTAGTGTGCCAGGACAAAATGAGGTGCAAGTATGCATATAATAAGCTGGGTCCTACAGATAGCTGAGGGTCTCACATTCATTATTTAATCTTTACCCAAAATGAAATGCAGATTTTAGATGTATTACGAAAGACTTTTCCACACTACACTTTAAGTGTAGGTTTTATATGGAAGGAGCCCTGTTTTGATGGTGTGTTCCCTAAATATCTGGATTTTAGTAACAGATAGAAATTTTGCTACAGGGACAGTGATTAAGCAGGATAAGTCAATGCCTCCTTAAGGCCTGGTTTTTAAATTCAGCGATTAAGGTGGCTTATTTTTAAGAGCCTGTAGATTAGCTGAAGCAGTAGACATCAAGTGGGCTTGATTTTATTAATTTTTTTTTTTTTGTTGAGAGGAATGAGGAGGGATTTTTTTTATATATATATAACTGGCACATTTGCTAGCTGTTTCAATTTACTATAAAATCTCAAAGCTTATTTCCAAAAAAATTAATGTTGTGTATGTTTCAATTGATTTGATTGGCAATATGTTAATAAACTTTATTAAATTTTACATAAAAATAAACACAATGACATCACATTGAGAAAACACTGTTTGCAAAAAATATATTTTATCAGCAATTTACTGCAAAATTTGAATATAAAATAGATTTTACTATAAATTATGGTATTTGGAATATGGTAATTCAAAACAAATTATCAGTAAGTTACAGTAAAATAACATATATGGTCCTGTTAAATGTAATACAGTATCTCACTGTATATGGTAAGGGAACAAACACTTAATAGTTTTACCTGTAGTATCTCACATTCATTTTACATTAGAATTATAATTTATTTGTCATAATAACACTGCATTTAGCTGAAATCAAAGGGATAGTTCAACCAAAAAATAAAATAAAAAAATTGATGTTTATCTGCTTACCGCCAGGGTATCCAAGATGTACAGTAGGTGACTTTATTTCTCCAGTTTAAAACAAACAAAGATTTTTAACTTCTGCAGTATGTCAGTCATATAATTGAAGTGAATGGGAATCACAGCTTTGAGAGTGAAAAAAAACATACACAAACATAAACAAATTAAACCCTGCGGCTCGTGAAGATACACTGATGTGTAAAGACACAAAATGATTGATCTGTGCAAAAAACTGAACAGTATTTATCAGAATCGGATCGCATACTTATAAGTGCATTACCACCACTTATCTCTCAATTTGACCATTGACACTCCTAATTGAGATTGTAGATAGAGTTTCAGTGGTCCGTTTGAGAGATAGGTGGCGGTAATGCACTCATAAATCTCCACCATAAAGCAAGAAGAAGAAGACGCATCACATCGGTGACAGACACATCTGTGTATCGTCATGAGCCTTAGGGTTTAATTTAGTTTTGTTTGTGTATGTTTTTTTGACTATCAAAGCCATGATTCCCATTCACTTCCATTATATGACTGACAGACTGCAACGGTTTGAGTTAAAAATCTTGGTTTGTGTTCTACTAAATAAACGAAGTCACCTACTGTACATCTTGGATGCCCTGGCGGTAAGCAGATAAACATAACATAACATTCTTGTTTTTGGGAGAACTACTGTATCCCTTTAAGGTTTTGGTAAATTGAAGGTTTCTGTAAAATAAGAACCATTATTAAAACCATGGGCTGTTTGCTATAGAGGTTCACACAGTTATCCTTGTGTATCCTCAGCTGTTGAGTAAAAGAGCTCTGTTGATCTGAGTTGCTCTTTTTATGACATTTGTACAGTCTGAAAACAGACAGTTGTTTCTCTTTTTATGAGCTCACACTGTCTATAGGAAAGGCCTGTTTCTGCCTTTGACACAGTTAAACTCCTCACTAGTCCTGACTCAGGCATATTTGTGTGCTTCTGATCTTTTCTCCTTTCTTCTTATACATTCCAGTAGAAGTTTATTCCCCAGACTTTTCCCCTGTACTCCCCACCTCTGTTTCCCCCTTCTTCTGGGTTTTGGTAACAGTTCTGCGGTCACTCAAGTGCACATAGCAAACTCAAAAGCCATTACTCTACACACAGACATTCCTTTGTGGAAAGTGTTTGGTCGATTTTAGTTTCTTTCTGTGTTCAGTGGTGTTAAGATGTGCTCACTACTGTTTTGTGGTGTTTTGAGATGATCAATAAACATGTTGTTCTGTCTTTCAATCCCACCCACACATGCAAGGATATTAGCATGCATTTACACAAAAACACACTCGCAGGAGAGTGAAATGAGCACAGCTTGCTCAAGTCCATTAGGTTTGTGTGTTTTAGGTCTTTCCTCTGTGAAGATATTTATTAAAAAGACTGTTCTGTTTAGGATCAAGGCTTGAATTCTGGTCATTGTACTGATGACCTGTAATTTATATAGCTGAAGCTGAATGAAGTTTAGAGGTAAAGTATTTCCCTGAAATGTAACTGTATATGGTTTAATTGCAAAAAAGTATGATACTTTGGTCTAAGCACTTTTTTTTCTCAATATGCTGAGATAAGCTTTCCTTACAATACAAACATGATGAGTATTACAGCATGAACCATTTGGACATAAATGTGTTAAGTGTTTTTTCCCCCTAGATTTTATCTCCATTATTCACTTTTATGCATTATGCATTAGTGCATCATAATATGCTTCTGCAGAAGCCAAATGTTTCTGCATTCAAATTTATTTATGTTTTTATTCATTTTGTCTTAAATTTCACAGTACATTAGGCTGGTGTCAAAAACTGATAACAATTTTACAAGTTTAATGAAAAAAGAGTAATGCAGACACACAATGTGAACTGCTAAGTACATTTTATGTGCAAGTACACATTATGAATCAAACGTTTTTACACACAAAGTCATTATCTTATGACTATTTTCCACATTTTAGAATGATAATCAAAACTACACTACAGTTCAGTCAACAGTTTTCTATTTTAATATATTTTAAAATTGTATATTCTTTGATGACAAAAAAGCCCAGAAGAACAGCATTTATTTGAATATAAATCTTTTGTAATGTTATGCATGATGTCTAAATGTAATAAATCCTTACTGAATAAAATAAAATAAAGGCCCCAAACCCTTAAATGGTAGTGCAATATGGGAATTATTGATAAAAAAAAAATGTTAAACATGATTCCAGCTCTATAGACTCTGGACATTCTCTTCTTAACTAACGTCATGAAGTGCAGACTTGAATGATTTGTACAGAAGGGGTTCACATGCATGCTGGAGACTTATAGAATGCTTTTCCTTCACAGTCTGGCCAGACTTATCCAGAACTTTTAATTTAGGTAAAATTTCAATTTTGTAATATATTTGTAATTTAGCCTATTAGGTTCAATCAACAATTACCCTTGCACACCTGCAGATGATTGATAGGTGCATATAGGACAAACAACCAAAAACACAACCACAAAAATAATTCTGTCCTAACATGTAACCGGTTGTGTAAAAATAAACATTCCTGTCAGCTAGACTAACCACAATGCTTTCAGTTAAATTGACAAAACCACAACTTAACTGACAAAAACATTTGTATGTCAGTTCATGCTAGGTACAATACATCCAGCACATTTCTGCAGTTACTCTTAAAGTATTAGAGAACTTCCTCCTACAAGTCTGGCACATCAGATGACACTATATATGCCTGGTGATTCATAGTGGATTAAGTTCACTTGTTCTGTATTTTTTTTTTTTACTCCTCATGATTTTTTTATGAGATGCTATAAATGTTTCAACCAGGCTTCTTTACCCATATGTGGCTTTCAACAGATTTGTTGGGTCAGTACAGTTAAAGTCATCTTGTGGCTTTTAGGGAGCACATTGTGAAGCCCCAGGCATCATTCTGCAAGACAGCGATTGTCAGTCAGCTTTCTCGGTTCATTGCAGGGCCATGAAGAAAACTGCCTTCTTTAATCATGAGGTAACGTGATCACATGAAGGTGGTGGATTGTCTCATTGTGTGGTCATTAATGAGGAAACTACACGTTTCTCCATTCAAGCTTCTGGGGAAATATTTAGGGCAGTGATATCATTCCCCACTGATTAGGCTGGAGAATGGATGAAATAGACCATGAAGTCTAATCTCTTCCTCTTCTAATCTCTGCTTGTATTTTGGAAACTGCTGGAGGAGACGACTGAGCACCCTTCAAAGGTAGTTAATGCTTTGTGTGAGCATAATTTGCATGTTACTGATTATTTTAACATAAATTGAATGTGCCAGCTTGCATTTTTGTTGATGGAGAGAACAGGATCATTCAGTACTGAGGGTTACATGGTGTTAATTCTGAGTTGCTGCATTTTTGGGCTTTGAATGGCGACTTAAGTCCTCATGCAGGTCAAAGAAGGAGAGTTTCATGAAAGTATGAATCTGGGCTTGTGTCTGGGCATGTTCTTTTGCCAGCTAGTGGCCACATTATGCTGACTTAATTACAACCACCTGCTCGAGACAGTAAGACTGAAAACATCAGACCCAGCAGTTGAGGCAAGTCTCCAGCTGGTTGCTCTTTCGGGATAATCTTATGATTGGGAAGTTGTAATGTTTTTCTTGGGTCCTGAGAGACCACGGCATCTGAGATGGTGTAAATCAACCAAAAAAGGATATTTCAGTGCACTTCTTTGCCTGCCAACATGTAGAATATTAGATGTACCCTCAGCAATACATAGACCTAAAATAGTCCAATACAACTCCATTAACATAGAACAATGGAAATGGAACTCACTGGCTTCATTGTTTGTCTAACATTTGGAATTGAGTTGTAATTAATAATTTGGAAAGTAAAAGATTTCTGTTTGCTTTATGCTAATACTTAATTATTATTATAATTTTTAAAATTAATTTTTTGTGAAATAATGTGCATCGTCCATCATTAGTCTTGAAGAAATGTCAACTTGTTTAGTTGTGAGAACTTTTTCTTTATTAAATTGAAAACCATTTAATTGTACTTCTTAAATATTATCTTTTATTTTTATAAAAATTCATACAATATGCAGTGTAAAAACATTTTTATTCTCGTACTTCATTTCTAGGGTCCTTTTCATAAGTACCTTATGATAATGTTGTGTGACCCTAATGATCAAACATCCATCAAAATGTAATGTAAATGTATTCATTTATTGATTGACTGATTGATTTCAGTGGGTGATAGACAATATAGTACTGAACATGCATGAAATGGTTCACTCATATCTCATTATTCACTCCTATCTTTGTTACACCACACTGATCAAAGCTTTATTTTATAGTTTGAAGTTGATAGAATTATAAAGATCCTTTTCAGTTCTGTCTCATAAGCCCTTACATTTTGTGCTTAAATAACTCACCTGGCCTTTGAAGTATTAGATTCAGTGTCTTTTAAAATACCTTATGAAATGTGATTTGAAGCATTTAAAAGCACAGTTAACCCAAAAATGAAAATCCTGTCATCTTTTACGCCTGCTCAGCCTCATTTTAAAGACTATCCTGCTGTGAAGTGTCTGGCAGGCCATATTTGGGAGCTACAACAGAGGGCAAGTTTTTCATTTGAATATTTTTTATTTGAAATATTCTTTTGAGCATGTGTTGTATGCATCACTTTTGATACCGTTAATTTTCCTTGTGTCATTGACTTTCTTCCACATCCCAAAGGTTTGAGATTTGCATTAATCATAGGTTTTATACAACTTATATAATTGTGTGAAATTTTAGGTTATTTTCTGCCTTTTTCCCACCAAGCAAATCATTGATGTCCATAAGAAGTTTCAGTCAGCAGCAGAAAGCAGTCCAAAAAGAAATCTGAACTGAGACACAATGATGTCTGTGTGGCCCTGTTTATGATTGTTTTGGAGGGAAGAAAAATAATTTTGAGAATTGGCTAGAGGGATTTCAGAGGCAATTGAAGACATATGGAACAAGCGTCAGCTTACAAGATCAGTTGTAAACGGCATGTTTTACCTTTCATCTAATGAACATCTGCAGCAGCGAACCACCTGGAGTTATGCCACAGCAGAATACAACTTAAATAGTTAGAAATCCATGTGCTATTTTGAAAACTGAAATACAGACATAAAATATTAATTAACTGATTATGTAATACCAGGGCTTGCAAATTTTCAAAGTCCCTGGTAGTCCTTCGGGCAGGCATTCTTCAGGTTTTGGTAGCCCAAAATTAATTTAACTAGCCTGATAAAAAAAAAGACATCGGTTGAACTTTACTGTGGACAAATCAGCATGATTAGCAAAAACTAATGTCATATAGGCATTTAACGATTCACTAAACTTACAATACAATAAAATTCAGGATACAGATTACATGATACAAAATGAGTTTTGAGTCAAATTCTAAATGAAAAGGTTTTCCTATTTTTTTTTTTTTTTTTGACAAAATGCTGCATATTTATGGAGCCAAAAGAGTATCAATAAAGATAAATTCACACACTACATTCACATATGCACACACAGGATTCATACATGCACACGCATGATTCATAAATACACACACAGGATACACAAATGCGCACAAAATTTACAAATGCACACACAAAATTTAAATAAACGGGACAATCACGCCGAAGAGTTGCTGTGTCGTTTTCTGTACCTCCAATAAACTAACAAATTATGAATTTAAGTTCTACAACCTTCCTAATAAACATACAGAGTCGGAAAGGACTCTGTATGTTTTCTTTTGGCTCCATACATATTTCTTTGTGAAATTGAAATGTTAAAAAATAAAACTAACTTGAAAAAAAAAAATCCAAAATCAAATAAAAAATTATACAATTAAAAGAAATCTCTTCATATAAACAAAAGCTTTGTCCGTGCTCTATTTAAAATCAGAGGCAAACGCTGCATTTGAATTACTATCCAAAAAAGGTGCTTAATACATGTTATTTAGATTGTATAATTTCAAAATTTAAAGCAAAAGCAACATGGTCTTAATTTTGTGAATGAGACGCAAATGTCACTCTCTGACAGCAGGTGGCACTAATGGAACAGCAGGTATTTATTGACTACTGCACCTTTAAGAGCGAATGCAAAGATCCAATATAATGATGAAATTTCTTTCTCCACTGTACATGTTCACTTTAGACATAACCTGCTGTGTTTATGAGAATACTTGCGGAGACAATTATTTTGAGATATTTTGTTTATTCAGAAGCAAGGATCAATGTGAACTCACGAGTGAACAACGCAAAGCAAATTATGAAATCAAGATCACTATTTAAGATAGCCCGTCAGGCAGGGTGGTGATACTTTTTGGTAGCCTGACTGGAAAACAGTGATTTTGCGAGCCTTGAATATGGTTTCAAGAAACAACTCTGGAATCCTTTTTCAGCTTCTTTCTTTTTTTTACCTGTTTTATCCATATAAAGTAGGGCTGGACAATTATGAAAAAAAAATCATAATTGTCGATTATTCTCTTGAAATTGTAATTATGATTATCACAATTTACGATGTATGATGTTTATACCATTGTTTGATGCAACTGTATTTTTATATGAAAATAAACAAGCTGAAAACACTAACTGAAAAACCTTCAGTGCTTTTCTATAGTATTAAGCCTCAAATGTCAAATATACATCGGATTGATCTCTTCTTTAAATTATATGCAAATATGAATAGTATTATAATGTTATACTAAAACTAAGAGAATGGAAAAAAACCTTAAAATAACGTAGAGAGAAAAATACATATCTTAATCTTGCAGAATAACATAGTTGGACTTTGAACAATTAATTGCCACTTTGAATGATTACATAATTGTCTCATTCATAATTTTAATCGTGATAAGATATTTAGTTAATTGTGCAGCCCTAATATAAAGTTTCATTAATTTGACAATGGTCCAAGACCCTTCCAGATAATTATTTACTTCTTCTTTATTTCCCAATTACAGATGCCATTTCCTTAAAAAGCTCTAAATTACAGCATGTGTGTCGTTAGATGTTCTCTTAACTTTTTCAGCACATTCATTTATTGTCCCACTGGTGTTCCATCATTTTCTGTGGTGGAAACCAATTGACTTGTGTTCTTATTGAGACCTCTTCTTGGATGCCCTCCAAATGATCTCATGTTCCATAGTTTCTCTGACTCCTCCACATGTGCCATAAATCATAGTGATGTAATCTATTACACTGTAGTCCCACAGCTGGTGAGCTGAAGCGCTTGTTCTTGTAGAGGAGGTTGCATAGTGACCAGTTAACCTCAGGTTTTACACCCCAAAGAATGACTGGATTGACCTCTCATATTCCCCTGATAGACACACACTGCCTTTATTTCTGAAATGTCCATGTATTCCACACGGGGTCTTTAAGGTTATGAACTGTTTTTGCAGTGTTTATCCAGGCGAATAAGACTGAACACATTTTGAGAGTCTTAAAATGATACTACATCCCAGAAAGAAAATGTTGTCATTAATCACTTACCCCCATGTCGTTCCAAACCCATAAAAGCTTCATTTGTCTTCGGAACACAGTCTAAGATTATTTTGGAGAATATGAACTGAATGCAGGCAGCATGCACTGTAAAAAGAGATTTTTTGAACTTGTAAATAAAGATAGCATCAGTTAAGTAAATTTTACAAACAAATTATCACGTTTAATTCAATAAGCTACTTAAGGTTTCATTTTTATTTATTTTATTTAAATGTATAAGTAAATTCAAATTGAACTTCCTAAGTAGAAATTAAAGTTAAAAAACTAAAATACTTAAAAAAACTAAAACTAAAATATAAAAGTATATTTTACTTGGAACCGTTTGTTATGTTTACAGGGATTTTTTAAGTAAATATCAAAGTTATGATCCCATATTTCCCATCATGCAATGGGGCATGAATAAATAAAAATGTAGACTGTTTTATGGTTCCTTTTGTTGTTAGTTGTTTAGTTTAGTTGTTAGTTGCTGTTTATAGTAGTAACATTACTGTTTTGTGACACCTGGAGTTTATTTTCTACTCAAAATGACCCAAACGCTATTCACTGATTGTCACCGTCATTGTGTGTGGTGTACCAAGTATTGAGGTCTCTGTGTTCATGTGGCTATTCATTTTATTGAGTGGGCATATTATCTTAAAAGGATAACAACCTGTTTACATGCTTGCTTGCATGTTGCAAGTGAAACACATTCTGAATAGAATTGTGGTTTTCCAGTGTAACCTTGTTAAAGAAAATTGTATAAACTCACAGATTTTATTTACTTTACTGTCTGAGTTTTACTCAATATATATGAGTGCAAATTTTGCAAAGGAAATAAACTTGTGTACACATTTTTACAGTGATAAGCATTACATAATGTAAAATTGACAAACTTAGCGCCCTATAATAGACCCGGCGCAATGCGATGCAAGGCGCAGTGCAAGCGCATTTTCCCGTCCAGCGCCACATCGCAAATGCATTTGCGACCATTTGTGCTTCCATGGGCATGCTGGTCTAAAAAGAGGTCTGTTCAGGCTGAAAATAGACTGTGCCATAGACCAGCTCAAACCTGGTCTAAAGTCTGGCGCAAGATTTTTCCTTTGTTATTTAAAGAGCGTGTTTGTATTGGCGGGTCAACACTGTGCGTACACGCTGCTTATTAAACACAGGGGTGCACAGCAGCACACAAACAATCGAAAAATTTAAGGAATGCAATGCAAAATAATTTTTTGTATGCTAATTAAATATAATATTATTTTTATGTATAATATAAATATTATATAATATAAATATAATATTATATGTTGGGCGCGCCAACCGTTTTTCCGTCATTAAAAGAAAAAAATTCGGAGAGACACAGAGGAGACAAATTGTTGGTTAAAGTCATTATTTTTGTTTTCTTCGAGTAAAAAAAGTATTCTAGTCGCTTCATAACGTTACGGTTGAACCACTGATGGCAGATGGACTTCTTACGATGTCTTTCATACTTTTCTAGAACTGGATAGTCATCCAAAATATCTTAAATTGTGGTCCCGAAGATGAACAAAGCTTTTACGGATTTGGAATGACATGGATAATGACAAAATGTTCATTTTGGGGTGGAGTAACCCTTTAACACCTTTATGTCTGATTTTTGCATTTGGCCCTGAAAATTACATCTGATATTGTGAGTTTATTTGCATTTGTGTTGAGCATTATCCCTCTTGACGTCTCTGGTCTTCTGCTCCCATGGCCAGGGGGAGCAATGTTGCTAAAAGCACTGAGATTTTTTTTACGAGACCTTACTGTGGAAAAATGTCTGGTCGTTTTAACACCAACCCCTCCCACATAGTTTCCTCCTGTGATCCTGTAGGATATCTTCCCCTGGATTTATTTTTCTTTACTTCCTGAGCGAATTTGGGAAATTGCAAAGCAGAAACATTTTATTAACATATTATAGATCCTAATACAACAGGCCTTATTGATGTTAGAAGAACCTCAGTGAATCCCATTTTGCCCATAATTTATCATCTTGTATCAAAGGCTAAGAATGCAAAGTTAAGTTTAATGTCTTAATTATTTTGAAACACCAGATATAAAAATAACATGTTAATGATATCAGTGTTTTTTTTTCAGCCTTCGGACACAGCCATAACTTTAGCAAAGCACATAAAGGTGTAGGGGTTAAACAAAATGTGGCCGTTTATGAGGAGATCCCACTGTTGAGCTTCTGCCTGATGAGGCAAATGATTCTGTTCTAAGGCTTGATGTGCTTATATCCAAGCATGACTTCTGCTCTCTTTACTCCTCCAGTTGTGTCTGTGAAATCGGCGTAGTGCAGCATTATCAGTCAAGCCTCCAGCTAAGTCAAACTCAGTCTAGATTATAGCATCCAGCTTCTCTTCCGAAAAACTCTGCGGTTTTATATGCATGTATCAGAATTACACATTCATACACATGAAATTCACTGACCAGCTGTCTTGAGAGGAGGATTGCAGTCTGGTGTTTCTGTCATTTTTTTGGGATATTTTGAGATGAACAGATAGATATAGATAGATGCTTATTTTAATTTTGGGATTTGTAAGTTGTTGTTTTTTTATAAATAAATAAATACTTTTTTCAGCAAAGGAATTTTATCAAAAGTGTCAAGACTTTTTTAACAGTTTTAACAGAAATAAGAAATTTTATTTGAGTTGTAAATCAGGATGTTAAAATGATTTCTGAATGATCATCTGATACTAAAGACCAGAGTAATGAAAATGTAGCTTTGCCATCACAAGAATAAATTACGTATTAAAATATATAAAGAAAAGTGTTGTGATAATATTTCTCAATGTTAGCTTTTTTACTGTATTTTGATAAATTAAATGCTGCCTTAGTGAGCATAATAGACATCTTTCAAAAACAAAAAATCTTAGTGACCCCATATATAATGATAAAAAAAAAAATAGTTCAACATTGCATTATATGTATATTTACTATAAAATATAGGGCTAAACTAAAGTGCTACACAAAAACGAACTGAAACTCAGCATATATAGACTGCTTGCCTCACAGTTGTGAGAAATATGTCTATAGAAAGCTTGAAATTTCTACTTTTAAACAAACCCATTCAAATCAAATAAATACTCTCTGGTTATGAAATCCATATGACAGACGCATTTCTCTCTGGAGGTGCATCACTGTACTGCTGAGATGACTCAGAAAACACTAGTTTAGTAATAGACAATTAAAATATCTCCTTGCCTTTTTCCCCAACACATTCATAGTTATTTATTTTTGCAGTTGCTTTGCAGCAAGCTGTATGTGTGTGCTTGAGCACAGAATAGGGTGTTTACGTATATAAGTATTTAAATTTATATAAATGTGGCTAGAAAAATTTTTAGTCGGGGGGAGCGGCAGTATTATCTGTCATTTTTTAAATAAAAAATATAGAAATTACCTCTACCAGGTAATTTCCAGTTTTTCAGTATCTGTAGATAATACTCAAGAAAATAATAATAAAAACAAAATGGGAGCCAACACATAATTATTTAGAAAAATCATAAAAGGATGTTAATACATTTTTTTCCATGCTGTACATTTATAATTTTTGTTTTTAAGTTCACGTGTACCTTTTAAATTAATTTCAAATCAAGTTACCAAGGGAACCCTCAGCTCATGGTTTCATTTGAGATCCTGTTGCCCCGTTTTTACCATGTCCAACTCTAATTCATGTCATAGTGAATTGCCATGCTGTTTTCCCATGGTGAATGAGATTACACTGACAGCAGAGAATGTTTGGTGTTGACACAGCATGCAGCTTCGTTAGTCCTCCAAATCCCCTGCTGTTCCTGAGACCAAACAGCAAAATCTGCTCATTTTTCAAACCAATTGCTTTGGGAATATGAACTGGTTAGAGGAAAGTCCTGTGTTTGTGTAAGGGACTAAATAGTTCTTCCTCTGGTTTTAATTAAAAAACAGTTGGTGAACCAAGTGCTCCCTGTCCGACAGATTGTGCTTTGAAATTTTATGACAGGTTTTGTCAGCACAACTAAATAAACAATGTACACCCTATAAAGATTAAACAAGAGATGGATGAAGACTGCACTACATTTTATCAAATACACACCACTGCTTTTGACGATAAACATGTATAGTTTTGACTTGATGAAAAAAGGTGGAATAAAAGTACAAACACAACATCCACAACAGCTATGACGGTTGGCACGTCTTTTAACAAGGACCTGAAATTTAAAACATATGAGGGCACATACTTAAGAATCTTCTCTTGTGGAGGATGGTGATTTAAATGTTTGGGTTGCTTAACAATATCCTGTTAAATTTATGAGGGACAGTGGATTAAAAATGTGGTATTCCATTATTATTGTATATTCCAAAACATGATACAATGTTAATATACTTAACTACTTCAATTGCCAAATTTACTTTGTACATTAAATTCTACTGATAACCACCATAATAATACAGAGCTCATCAGTTCATAATCAGTGGCCTGTTCATAAAACACAACAAATAAACTCTCAGAAAAAAGTGGAAATGTTAAAGATACTTAAATGTACCATTTAGGCAGTAATACAGTATGTACATTTTAGGTAGTAAAATGCACATTTTATGAACTAAGCACTCTTTACTGCCCTAGTGACCGCTGTTGTACCTTTTGTTCTAGTACATATAGTCAATTGTAAATAGAGTCAAACACACAAAACAACACACAATCAGTGTAAGAAACATGACACTAAAATATTGCAATAAGCATGAAATAGCAAAATGTTAATGTGCACTACTACTAATAAAAAACAAGAAACAAAATTATTTAAAGTACAATCATATATGTGATGTGTCTTATATGAACATCTGTAAATGTCAGTATTTCACTGCAAATTATATGGTAATTCATATTTTTTACTTCCAATTTCCACATTATTTTACAGTAAAATGACATATAATGCAATGCTCAACAATTTAAAAAATGTCACCATATATGGTAAGGTGCCTCACCCACTGTGAAATCCTCTCCTCATAGCTGTAATAACACTGTAATAACTTTTTTTTGCTTCCCATAAAAGTTTTTACATTTAGCAGGGACTAAATGTGCTTATAACAGTTAATGCTGCAAATGAGTAGTATAGCTGAATTTGTAACAGTGCAACAATTGTTTTATGGTTGTTTGAAACCATTTTAAACTAACTTGCTATCTATTGATAAAATGAGAGATTTATATTAGTGCTTTCAAATGATTAATCATGATTAAGCAAATCCAAAATAAAATATTTTGTTTATATTGTACAGGTGATGGTCATATAATTAGATTATAATCAAAAAGTTGATTTATTTCGGTAATTCCATTCAAAAAGTGAAACTTGTATATTATATAAATTCATTACACACAGACTGATATATTTCAAATGATTATTTCTTTTAATTTTGATGTTTACAACTGACAACTAAGGAAAATCCCAAATTCAGTACCTCAGACAATTTGAATATTGTGAAAAGGTTCAATATTGAAGACACCTGGTGCCACACTCTAATCAGCTAATTAACTCAAAACACCTGCAATGCTTTTAAATGGTCTCTCAGTCTAGTTCTGTAGGCTACACAATCATGGGGAAGACTGCTGACTTGACAGTTGTCCAAAAGACGACCATTGACACCTTGCACAAGTAGGGGAAGACACAAAAGGTCATTGCAAAACAGGCTGGTTGTTCACAGATCTCTGTGTCCAAGCACATTAATAGAGAGGCAAGGAAAGGAAAAGATGTGGTAGAAAAAAAGTGTACCAGCAATAGAGATAACTGCACCCTGGAGAGGATTGTGAAACAAAACCCATTAAAAAATGTGGGGGAGATTCACAAAGAGTGGACTGCAGCTGGAGTCGGTGCTTCAAGAACCACTATGCACAGACGAATGCAAGACATGGGTTTCAGCTGTTGCATTTCTTGTGTCAAGCCACTCTTGAACAACAGACAGCGTCGGAAGCATCTAAAGACAAAAAGGACTGGACTGTTGCTGAGTGGTCCCAAGTTATGTTCTCTGATGAAAGTAAATTTTCCATTTCCTTTGGATATCAGGGTCCCAGAGTCTGGAGGAAGAGAAGAGAGGCACACAATCCATGTTGCTTGAGGTCCAGTGTAAAGTTTCCACAGTCAGTGATAGTTTGCGGTGCCATGTCATCTGCTGGTGTGGGTCCACTGTGTTTTCTAAGGTCCAAGGTGTATACCAGGACGTTTTAGAGCACTTCATGCTTCCTGCTGCTGACCAACTTTATGGAGATGCAAATTTCATTTTCTAACAGGACTTGGCACCTGCACACAGTGCCAAAGCCACCAGTACCTGGTTTAAGGACCATGGTATCCCTGTTCTTAATTGGCCAGCAAACTTGCCTGACCATAACCCCATCGAAAATCTATGGGTTATTGTGAAGAGGAAGATGCGATATGTCAGACCCAACAATACAGAAGAGCTGAAGGTCACTATCAGAGCAAACTGTGCTCTCATAACCCTTGAGCAGTGCCACAGACTGAACGACTCCATGCCACGCCTTATTGCTGTAGTAATTCAGGCAAAAGAGCCCCAACTAAGTATTGAGTGCTGTACATGCTCATACTTTACATTTTCATACATTTCAGTTGGCCAAGATTTAAAAAAATCCCTTCTTTGTATTGGTCTTAAGTTATATTCTAATTATCTGATATACTGAATTTGGGATTTTCCTTAGTTGTCAGTTATAATCAAAATAAAAGAAATAAACATTTGAAATATATTAGTCTGTGTAATGAATGAATATAATATACAAGTTTCACTTTTTGAATGGAATTCATTAAATAAATCAACTTTTTGATGATATTCTAATCATATGACCAGCACCTGTATATGCATGTGTACTGTGTGCATTTATTATGTATATATAAATACACAAACATGAATGTTTATCATTTAAAAGTATTTACGTGTGTGTGTGTGTGTGTGTGTATACGTACACGGTATGCTCGCATATATTATGCAAACAAAAACGTTTTTTTTGGATGTAATAAATCATGATTAATCATTTGACTGAACTAATTCATATTCATCTAACATCTTTCATTATAATGAATCAATGTAGTCAATCATTAGCTAATTATTTATCCTGTGTGCATGTTGTTTGCATAACCCTTTCTGAGAGAAAACAGAGGTTCATAGACTGCTAGGCTTCCATGTTAACAACCTTTCTTGTGCCTAATTGGAGAAGCTGACTCCCCAACACCTTTAAGCCCTTTTGGCCCATTCCAACAGGTTTAATCACTTGGCTTCAAAGGCTTGTTTTGATGCCGTGAACCTTGTCTCTCCCCAGAGACTGAGGTCTATTCGGCCTTGGGGCCTGAAAAAGGAGAGGGAGGTTATAATGAAAGACAAGAACAGACTGCGTAGAGAAAACACTAAGTTAGTGTGTACAGAGCTGGTCATTATCACAGCACAGAGTGTTGTGGCAGGAGCCGTACCATATGACTCTCTCAACGCTTTGACAGCCTCCTTTTCCTCAAGGGATTGCATTTAAAGGCCCTGTCTGACACAAGGTCAGAGGACACCTGGACGAAGCAAATCCTGCCATGTTTCAATCAGATGTATCGATCAAGTGTCTGAAGCAGAGAAGTCACTTAAATATGTGCTGAGTTCATACCTAATGTTTTATCAATATAATTCAGAGACCATATAGAGTATCAGAAAGTGTTTGGGGCAACCTTGAGACATCTGCAAAAGCCTATCAATTGAAAAAAATATTGCAATATGTATGATACACTTAAATAAGTGTTGAAACATTACATCTGCTGTGTTTCATTGTTTATGAAGTCAGTCTTTCAGTATTACTGCTGGATCTGATAAACCTAAAAAGTAATGTCCAAAATAATACAAATTTGTTTTTGACCCTTTCGGCTTTCCATAGTCCAGGAACCAATTTACACTTCTGATAGTTTTGTCATTTATTCCCCAGGTGATTTAAGGTTCTTTATAAGTACAACGGCTGCTTCTGGGAAGAATTTGTGTAATTTAAAAAAAAAAAAATAGTTATTTTAAATTGAAATAATATTTAAGATTACTGGTTTACTGCATTATTGATTTAATAAACGCAGTCTTAGTGAGACTTCTTTCAAAACATTGAAAATCAAACCAACCTCAAACACTTGAACTGAAGTACAATATGTCAGTATTTTAATAATAATAATGTAATTTAGGAGTATACTGTAATCCATTAGTTGAATAACGAGATTAAAAGTGGCATATGCTTTGAATGACTATAGACAGTTGGCAAGCCCGGCCATCATATCCTTCCAGCGGGACAGACATCCTGTAGGAATCCTAGTAGGATGTGTCACTCTTCGTGTATGTGAATAGCGTAACTAGGGAAGAGTTATAGGGCAGTGGGAGTGTATAAAGACAAATAACAACAAGCACATCCTTTATTGCCCAACCTTTATGGTCCTCTATTAGCATTGAACTTTAAGTCCTGCATTTTTCAAATGTATCACAGACTGAAAAGGCACAATTAGCATTGAGGCAGATAAACTTAATGCAGATGCCCTTTGAGATCTTTTGTTCAAACCCCTTGTTGATTCTAGATGGAGGAAACAATGTTTGCGAGTATAGAGAACACAATTAAAGAGCACACGGTCCCCTCAGACTGTAAGGTCAGAAGAAACATATCAATTTACCAGGGAATGACCAATCAGTGTACACTGTGGTCGATCTTAAATGCCATTGAATGCCATTGATTTTGGAGTGAAAGAGGTTTGTAAAAGAGGTTTGAGTAAAGGAGACCTCGAGCAACTTTGTACGTATTGTTTTTTTTTTTTTTTTTCTCCCATTTATTTCATAGATTAAAAAATATATATATAATAAATATATAGTAAGTATATAAGATGACACATTAAAAGTCTATTACAAAATATTCAAATATGTAAATTGATTGAGAGTGCCGAGTGTCTGATCTGAAGGTTTGGGGTTGATGAGATTCTTTAGATGTTTTTGTATCTTGTGCTCAGCAAGAATACATTTATTTGAATACTGTTAAAAATGATAACAATTTAAAATGACCGTTTTCAAAATTAATATATTTGAAAATAATTTACTCCTGATAGCAAAAACATTGCATCAAAGCAACTGAACAACATTAATTAGGGTAAACAGTGTGTCAATAATGCATAATGACATTTAAAGGCAGTTCATCATTGAATTCAGTGATGTCATGATCTCAGTTCTGTTTAACTGGTATCTTTGCAATCATGTCTGTTGCTGAAGATACATTTCTTATTCTTATCAATGTTGACAACAGTTTCCCTATGCTTGTGGAAAATGTAATACAGGTTTGTTTGATTGATAGTTCAAAGTTCAAAAGATAAAAGAATATAAGTACTTGTTTCTTTTTTATTTTCTTTTTTTCTTTGTAAATGCAATCTTGCTTCAAAATGTGGGCATTGTATTTCAGTGGAAAACCCTTAAACTTCTTGGAAATGGACTGTTGTACTATTTTTCTGCATTACTTTCTCCTCTTGTGTGTCGCTATAGAAACAACTGTTGTATAAACTGATGTAATTATGAACATGAATTTGTAGGGGATGTAGCGTGCTTGGAGAACAAGGGAAATTCTGGTCTGTCAGGTCAAAGTTGAAACAGAATTTGTCTACAAAACACTTCTTAAGAAATGGGTTCACTGTGTTTACTTAAGTTAAAACATGAACATCTTGGATTTTATTATACCTCTTTTATGTTTATTCTTCTCCCTACATCTTTATTTAGGAAAAATCTGCTGCAGTCTTCACAAAGCTTTCAGTGCTATCATGAGTAATGCTTTTGTGGCCACACTCTTAAAACTAAAGGTTTCAAAAGAAGTTTTTACAGTGATGCCATAAAAGAACAATTTAGGTTATCCCAAATAATCTATCAATGTACAGGTCTTAAAAGAACCATTTCTTAAAGACTTTTCTAAAGAGCCCTTTTCCACTATAAAAAAAAACTATTTTGTGGAGTGGAACCATTCCATGGATGTTAAGGTTCTTCATGGAACCACTGAAGAGAAGTAAAGACCCTTTATTTTTAAGTGTGCCTAGAACATCTGAATTTTAATTGGTTAGTAGCATATTAAACTGGGAGACACAGAAAGTTAAAGCATTTATGCTTGTAAGCTGCACACGGTTGGTGATCCTCTCCAACAAGGAGAATTGGCTACAGGTAATTAACTAGGAATGCTGTTTCTAATAAATTATTCACGACCTCCGACACTAATCAAGAGTAGTAACACTGAGCAAAACAGACAAAATGCAATCAGTTTGGCGTCGAACAATGTAGAGCAATTTAACGGGCAAAGGATCTGATAAGTAATGGTAGACATTAATATTGTGTAGTGTGATGCTCATTCTGTCCCAGTTCATTTCTTTACTCAAGCTGCCAAAGTGAAATATTCACGCTCATGCTGTTTCAGAGTAGTGCACCACAGGGAATGTCATCAATAATGAATCCTCAATCTCATCGCACTCCAAGATTCATACTTACTACCTGCCCTGTGCCAAGCTCTCCTCTGAGTTTTCAGTGTGGAGGAGTGCTGTTTTTCCTCCGTCTTGCATGTTTTATTGTGCTTTTGTGGATATGAATTTGCTTTGCTGTTTGTTTGGTGTGGTTAAATATGTACCGTGACCTCTGGTTATGTTTCTTTTCACAGCTAATAAGAACAGACGGAAAGATAGACCAGAGGCATAACATCTTTTGACCTGAATCCTGAACTACATCAAAGAACTCATGGTAGGTGCTTTTGCTTATTAACAAAAACAGACCATCTTAAATGGATGTTCTTAAAGGGGCAGTTCAACTGAAAAAGACCCTCATTCTGTTTTAACATTCTGTAGCCAACTTTGTTTGCGAAGGTTATTTTAACTTCACCCACTATTGCTCAGATATTTTACCATAAATACCACACGGAATATTACTGTATGAGAGAGTTTGACTCCTAACTCTATTTGGTATCAAGAAGGTCAAAGTGTTTCAGAAAGTTTCAGAGTTTTGGCAGAAGGGAACATTTTCTGTGAAAAACTCGATAACATATGACTTCAGAAGTCTCACATAAGCCACTTTAATGGTGTTTTTACATCATTATTTTTAGAGTGTGACAGACATTGTCACATTGTTTGGAAAAAAATTGTGAATGATAATTTGGCATTTCTTGTATTGTGCATTACATCTGTCATCTATTTGTGATTAGGAATGCATTTCTCTTCACAGCTATGATAATCATTATCAGTACCTCTTTGCATTTATTCTGTATATATGGGATTTCATCAATTCAGGGCAGTGAGTTTGCTATACATATTATTTGCTTCGTAAATTCATCAATTTATACAACATCCAATCCCTGCAAGTCATTTTTGCCAGTTCCACACAGTGCACTTTTCATGCACCGGATGCAGCAGATAGCTTCATTAAAAAGGAAATGTAACACAAAATGAACTGAGTGGAAATGCAGTGAAATCATCATGTTGACAGCATTGTTTGGCTGGTGGAGGGCTGTTGGTGCACAAAGCCATTGTGACACTGCCAACAGCAGGGAGGTGATTGTCTTATACTGAAGCGGCATCTATTATTTCTCTCTGTCATGGCTGGGAGCCGGTCTTTGTGGGGAACTGATTTGCATTAAAACTCAGTGCATTAAAATTCCACACACATACCAGCAATACACATACGTGGTGCTCAAAGTTAAAGGTCCTGCTGACAGAGATGCATCAACTGCTCCGTTCACCCCCGGAAAACCAACCCTCAAATGCCAAATAAGCAAAATGCTATGTTGATGAAGATTTGTGGTTTGACTTATTTTTGCCCTTTGTGTTTTTAGGCTTATTTGGCAAAGAAAGCACAGATGGAAATGTAAATCAGCCATCATGTATTTACAGTGGAAGCTGTCGTTTGTAGATGCCGCAGACAGTTTCGAAAGTTAAACTGATTGCACTTTATTACATATGGTAATCCTCCATAATAATCATCTCCATCCATCTCAACCTTCTACATTGCGAAATCTTCACTCTGTGTTACTAAATGATGTCTCACATTAGGCAATGGCTAATAAATTCTTAGATTTTACTCGCCAATGTGCGAGTTGGAGGCTAACTTTAGCCTAGATGTATTTTTACTTGCCGAACACTCTTACTGAGCGTTTCAGAGTTTCATGCTCCATTAAGCAATCTGTGCTATTTTTCAGTTCATCTCAATGGATGGCCAGCATACCTGTATTTGATGTACTGTAAACTCTAGTGTGAAGACTGAGAGCACACATGCAAAGAAAGAGAGAGAGATATAGAGTCTTACACACCATGCAGAACTGACGCGCTACATGTAAATGATATTCTTTGATCATTTGGAATACTTCAGCTTTTAAGAACAAGCTGAAGATATCCCGGTCTCTGCCGTAGTGGGCGGAACTAATACGCAGTAAATGGCAATCTCATTGGCTTGCGCTCACCTATGATTGTCCCGTTTTGATTTCAGCAAATCATTTCAAGCGAATGCAGACATTGTGATTAATATTCAAGAAATGAATGACCGACAATATCTTTAGCACCACCAACAGCCCTAAGTTTAGTTAAAATGACAAATATGCATTCATACATGGTTTCCAAGTAAAAAAAAAAAAACCTAACATTGCTTGGATTTGAGTCAGTGGATTAATAAGACATAGTTAACCTTGTTGTGTACCCTAGAGATCCTGGCAGATTTTCCTTATTTTAGGACATCTTTCAACATAAGGCTGTTAGAAAAATGAACAGTCTGTTCTTTGAGCTCTTTGTCACTGGAGAAGCACATGATTTGATTTAATATATTTATTGTAGCACAAATTCTTCAGAAATCTAATGTTGCTTGAAGGAATGCATCTTTCCAATTGAGTAATTGTACATCACTACTCCAATCCACTGGGCAGACCAGGACTAAATTCCCATGTATTTTCTAATAACTATCACTGACATCTGTCTACATTTATGTTTATGACTGTCATCACCAAACATATGCACTACAGGACTGATTCAACATGGCGTGTCAACAAACTCCATATTTCATGGTAGACCAGAGGTCCTCCTCCAGATG
This sequence comes from Carassius gibelio, assembly GCF_023724105.1. NCBI lineage: Eukaryota > Metazoa > Chordata > Actinopteri > Cypriniformes > Cyprinidae > Carassius > Carassius gibelio. Next base: position 13,467,874 of record NC_068388.1, read on the forward strand.
GCATATTTGACAGGCCAGTGAGTGATCACTCATTAGACAAATGCTAGTGCAAGCTGTGCTCCATCTGCAGAAGGCTGCTGCTTCCGCGTTTGCTCGGACAGGAACTGGTGTTAAGTGGATATGCCAGACACCCATTTAGAAACAAAGGGCTGTCCACCTATCCCACACCCACCAAACCAGCCTGTAGAAGGCAAGCCATCATAAAAATATGCTGAAGTCCCTACCTTTTTGAAGTCAAACTTTGACTCCACAATCTTCTTGGCAAAAAATAATTTTTTCCTGTTTCCAACATCAGCTAAGATGTAAGACTTGAACATCAGAGCTCAATTTTGTGGGAGTGAACTGTTTGAATTTCACGTTCCTGAGTTTATGTGATGTTTGGAAAGAGGTAAGAGGGAATGGGGAGGATATTTGCCCTGTAGGGCTTGTGGACTTTTCTGGACTTACTTTGCGTTGACATGCTGAACATAGTGATTGTGGTCCAACTGTCCATATGTGTTTCTCCCTTCACATAACAGCTCAGCACAAATGCAAACCTCACTCTTTAGGTCAGATCAGCTTGACCACAAATGTTTGTAGGAAACAAACTGACCTACAATAAATCACTAGAACCCATTGACATGGACAGCGATTAAATAGCTTAAAGTTGACAAGTTCGTACTGTTGGTTGCTGGAAGCAGTTTTTTTTTTGATTGGTTGCTGTATCAGTTGGCAAATCACTGAATTCCCACAGAGCTCATTTGCATACCATTGAAATTTTGTTGCACCACAATCAGTTGCTGTTGTTCGTGTCACCAGTGAAAGTGATAGTCGCAAACAGTGAAATGTTTTAATTTTCTATTCCTGTGCTGGTAGTCAATGCTGTATCTTTTGCCAGCTGATGAGGACAGAGATCCTTTGTCATTGTGGAAAAAGTTTTTTTTTTTTTCAGTTTATTTGTGGTTTTGAGGTTCAGGGTTCCTGGGAACATTCCTAAATGGAAATTCATTCACTTTTGGACATTCATTGCCCAGCTTATATTAGTTTCTCATGCAATGTGGGATGTTTTGGATTACCAAGCAAAAATTATTGTGCAACTGCTCTTTCAAGACTAAAAATATGATGTTATTTTTAAAGGGTAACATGTAGGAACACAAAATTGTTTTCTAAGTGCATCACTTCTTCGCAGATTTAATAATCTTGAGAAATGCTAAAAAAGTGTAAAATAAATAACCAGTAGCATGGTACAAGTGACTTAAGGTTTAATTTAATAAGAAGGAAAAGTCCAGTGCAATGGGAAATCCCTACTGTACTTATGAACTAGTGTTGGTGTGTTCACACTCACTGTGGGATGAGGAATCCACACTGCTGAAAGACAGAAAGAGGCTGTGAAGACACTTCAACCAATCAATGTCTTATCGATCTTGCTGACCTTGTGATCTTCTCCATCTGGGCTTGATAACTTCAACACAGCAGCAGATGCATGCATATATCGCAGAAGCATATATCGCAGAAGCGTTTATCTAACAGAAAATATGTTTTCTTAGTATGTGTGTAAAGATATTAGGTTTTGTAGCAACCTCATTCAGCATTTGTGTAGTAAATGTATTATGTTGAAAAGCTTGGCAGTTAAAACAAGAAGTTGCAGGTTGACAATTTTCTATAGATTTCCTCTTTAATTTCCATCACTTGACCAGCACTGACCATTTCCTAAGTCCACTGGGTTTCTCACAGTGCGGCATTCATTGAACCACTGACAAAGATGAAGTGGCTTTATTCAGCTGAAACCTGCACCTGCATCTTAACAACGATCTCTGTAATGAACTCCATTTCTCACTACAGAACATTTTAAAAAAGCTTATTACACACAATTTCACATCAGATGTTCAATAAGCAGTACGATTGAAAAAGGAATTTCACTTGAATGCTAATTATTATACTGTACTTCTACAACAGTTTTGAATCAGGACTATTCTCATTTGTATTGCTCTTCTTGTTTGTTTTTGGTTGCATGTTTCAGACAGATTGCCAATCTGTAAGTGGTGGGATATACAGTTACTCTTTCTGAATATTACTTCGATATGCCAGTAAGTGACAGTAATTGACAAGTGATTGTGTTCATAAGAAAGTCACTTGAGTCAATCATTTAAACCATTTGTTCAAAAACGCTGATTTATTACGGAATTAATCAAGTCTTTATGAGTCATTGAATCGTTTATTCAACCAGCCAGTTCGTTCTAAAAGGCTGATTTATTCAGGAACTAATCAAGGGACTGTCTTTATGAGTGAGTCATTGTTTCATTCGTTCAACCCAATTGTTAAAAAACGCTGCTGTTTTCTGGGATTCTGGGGTGGGTTCAGTTATGCATACAAAGTACATTCAGTCTACATAGTATACACATATATACTTTATTATCCCATGAGGCCACAGGAGAGTATTTTTGAATGGCAGTGAAGCAACACAACTACTGCTGAATTAAATTCATACTATATAGAACATGCAGTCATGAAGTACTAATTCAAAGGACTTAGTGTACGGTTTTTAATGCATCCTGGGTCTTTATGAGTAAGTCATTGAATCATTCATTCAACTAAGTCATTCATAAATGCCTATTCATCCAGAAACTGTGTTGTTCGGAGGTGTTTTGTTTGGCTCTATTTGCATTGGCTGAGCAAAAACAGATATAGACACCAGTAATAGTGGGTCTCATTCACTATTTTTTGTGTACAATTTTCTTATTTATACGAACATTTGAACTTCTCACGAGAACTTTCCGCCTAATTCACAAAACGTGCGTACACACATGAGCTTGTTCTTAAACTCGTTCTCCTGTAAGTGAATTTGGAGTCTTCTAAATGAGCACCCGCATGCACGAGGTCAGTAATTAGCATAATTCACGCCCAAACCAGCTCCATATAAGGGCTTTCCACAACGAGGCACTTGTACAGAGAAAGACAATTATGGCACCGAAACAAAAGACAAAGAAATATAACTTTAACTTTAACGATAATGAACGTGAGGTTTTGCTGTCGGAGGTGGAAGCCAGAAAAAAAATATTATTTAAAAGTGTATCCCCTGGCATAACGGGCACAGGTAAAAAAGAAGCATGGGTTATAACACAGGCTTGGAGATAAGGTGGTATAGGGTGAGAGCGGTTAGTGATGTGGCTTAGGTGTGGTTCCAGTGAGTTGCATAAAACAATGAGGACTTCTCTGGGCAACCTAAAGCGACTGAACAGCCATTCGTCACTCTCAGCGAACATATCTGTGCGCTCTCTAAAGACATGCTCTCTCCTTAGAGCACGCGCCGCGATGTCTTCAAGCAGTATCACGTGTGCCATGCCCCTAAACACAAGATGAGACACATTAATCACCGTTTATATAAGGATAGATCAGGTGATTGTCGTTTGGACCTCTAATATATATATATATATATATATATATATATATATATATATATATATATATATATATATATATATATATATATATAATTGGAACTGTAATTATAATTTATCAATAAAATCGAATTATATGTAGGGTTCTTAACATATGCTTATAAGGCCCTGGTTGTACATGATTATTGCGTACGTGTGGTATAAGTTGTTCTTGAATCTTTTCGTACATTTAGGATAAATTTTAGTACGAAAGTTTTTGATGAATCATGATTTATTCGTGAAAACGTCCGTACGCACATTTCACGCAAAAATCTGTGCCTGCGCATATTTAGTGAATGAGACCCATTGTGCTTAAAATGTAAGTTACACAATGCTAACGTATTGTCGTATTTTTTCTGAATATCTAAATCAGGTCATTGCTCTTGAGTCAGCTTGTCTTATGAATGAGCTTTGGCACAGCAGGCCTTTTGTGTCCGTTTCAACATTCTCCTTCGAAGGACAAGAAGTCCATTGGTTCTTAACACAAATGATCCAAATGATCACTGATGAACCACTAAAAGCATTAGGCTCATTTTACACTGAAGTTTTCTGTAATTATATAGCCATATATTGCAGTTAGTCATTACAGTGTTCCCTGATACATGTGAGGTACCTGCTCTCTTCATGAACATGCTGTAACTGCTTTAACTTATGCAGACATCAAAGCTGAGAATCATGTGACTTACGCTGCCCTAATTGGAGGTTCATTAAGGGACTATAGATGCCTGCTGGGTAGACCATGCTGTCATATCCCTTCCCTTAACACAGCTAGAATGTTTTCCAATTTCACATTTATTAGATTTGCTGAGTTTTCTTGAATGGAGCACTATTGATACACACACACACACTCACACAGACATAGCGTAATTGTCACTAGATGTTCAAGCTGTGCATTGAAAAGAACAATTAGGAGTCATCTAATTGACTGAGGGTGAGGAAGTTCAGTGCTCTTGTGAATCCTGTGTTTCATGCTATATTGCTCTTTATGTATGCAAGCTCATGGCTGATGGGGGAAGGCTGACCAGCACACACTGTCCTTGCCCTTCAGTAATGATCTTGTCCCAGTTAGCAGTATAAGAATGACTAAAGCAGACAGTGAATTAATCAAGTTAAGTGTCAGCTTCAAGGAGAGTCACTTCAACCTATTTGTTTAAAAAAGTGTGGTTTTCAAAAGGAAGACCTTAGCGAGGATGAGTGACTTTTAGCCTGCAGATTCATTTTTTTTTTTCTTTTTCTGAAGGATATGTGAATGTTAAATGCCTTTGTAAAACTCTCTGCAACAATGCTAGGGCTGCTTTGTGGTTGTTGATATGTGGTTGCTAGGGTGTTCTGTGTAGTTTCTAGTTTCTAGGGTAATTGCTGGCCCATGTATACCTACAAATTCATCATTCTGGTATTGAAATAGGCCATTTATGAATTACTTAAAAATTCCATAGAGGTTTTTATTTGTATGTGTTTTGGGGCAAATTCACTCTACTGTCAGAGAAGAATAAGAATTTGATGATCTTTCATTTAAAATATGAAAGACATAATCAATTTTAAAAATACATTTTCCCTTGTCTTTTTTCTTAAAAATGCTTTAAAAGCTGAAATGCTGAAATGCATCACCAAATGCATCCTAGGAAAATTTAAAGAGTATTAATGAGTTACATCTGTATCATATTATTTTGTATTTTATTAGAGTCGATCTACGCCTCCTTCTCATAACCTGTTTCAACACAAAAACAGTACACTAAAACAGGATAAAAAATGTTTAACTGCGTGGGAATATAATAGCACACCTACAGTATTACAACATTCAATACAGAAAAAGTGCATAAATATTACAAATAAATGTAATATGCCATTGTTGTATTTAAGAAAATATTCTTAGCAGAAAGTGAAGATCTGATTTGCATAAGTATTCAATCTCTGTATTGCAGAAATCCAAAGTTAACATGGGTGAAAAACAATTGCACTAATGAGTGTCTTACAATTGACCTCTAGTTGGGAATCATTACAGTAACTACTACATTTCCTGGACAGAAACCCTTCAGTGAAGGGACCATTATTAAAGTTGTGAATCTAAAACCCTCTTCGGAAAATTATTCCCATCCAAATGTACCGTAAGGTTCTTATCTACGTTTTGTCTGTTAATTTGAGATGGTATGTCTGTGGTTTTTCACAGAACAAAATATAACTTTTCCTGTAGATTAGAAGATTTTGTGATGTTAGCTATTGTACAGCAGTGAATGTATCACATGAAGAGTGTTGTATGTGTTTAGTTTTATTTGTAAGTGTGGGTAGGGTGTGTTTGTTTCTTTCTGTGGGTGCTGATGACTGTGTTCACACATGCTGCTGATTTGGCATCACTTTTCCTTTGCTTCCGATAATATTTCTGCACTTTTGATGAATGTGTCTCTACTTTTGTAGTGTATGAGACTACAAAGACGATTCTTGGAACTTAAACAACCACACTGTGCTTTTGGTCTCATAATCAGAGACCCCAGGCTTTGAAATAATGAGCTGAACACAAATCAGTCTTGATCATGTAGTAAGATTTGCGTGTTTCACCACTGAAGCTCTTTGGGACTGCATAAATGTGCTGCAACGAGCATGTAGTTTCACTTCAGACCTTCCGGTTATACTGTATGTAGCTATGTGTGTTTGATTGATGATGACTGCAGTGCTGTGGGAGTCTTGGGAAAAATACCCTGTTTATTCTGCACTTTCTCCAGAGCCAGCTCCGATCCGCAAGGCAGTTTGATTTATACTGGGATCCAAGAAGCTTTACACCAGTGCGCTCCAACTGGGAGTGTGTTTTGGTCTCTTGCACTCAGCAAGCTAAGCATCAAGCTGAAGTTTTTACACAAAACCAGTAAACTTCTTCTCAGATGTGGAACCAAATTTTGCAGGCCCACTTTTTTAAAGCTTTTACACCGTTCTCAGCCCATGCTCTCACGTCCAGCTACTAATGGCTTTGCCGACCTGCAAAGAACATATCAAATTATAAAAGAGAGATCATCAGATGCTGCTAATGAAAGCTTTAATCTATGCAACCCTAATTAAAAAACCCTGGTTTGGCCTTTATTAAGAATGAGGGTAATTAAAACACCAATTGCCCTAAGGGTGCTATAAGCACTTTGCCGACACTTTTGATACCAAGACCCTCCATTTAATTGAAAGGATCCATTAAACACAGGCAGTATCTCTGTCTATTTCTTTGGGCAGTGAAGGACTGTAAGATCATCATTATTTCCCAAAACCATTGTTCTGTATAAGAGCAACAAGGTTTGCCAGATCAGGGCATTTCAAAATATTTGATACCCCAAAATATGATGATCCCATGTGAGATACCCACATCCTAAAATACAATGACAGCTAATATATATATATATATATTACAGGTATTTAAAATGTTTAAATACCTGTACTTAAGTGTCATATTATAATAAATACGTATTGTTTTATTTCCTAAATTAAATGATTGGGTTATAAATTGTCACTGTTTTAATGCTGAATCAAATGATTACAATATTATGTAGAGAATACTTACTTTTTATGTAAGACAGTGTACTGTATCTTTTTTCTCTTTTCTTTGGTCATCATTGGACTAATGTAATACGTATACAAGTTTAAAACTGAAAATAAAATGTGAAGGTGTATTATTGAAATTTTTTTTTATATATTAACTTGTGTTAACAAATGAGTTAATTAATTAATGTTTGAAGTTAATGTTAACTTTTCAACTCTAAAAATATGTAAATTTAAATTGTTAATATAGATAAACATATATATATATATATATATATATATATATATATATATATATATATATATATATATATATATACATACATACATACATATACTTACAAACAGACATACATACAAGTACAGTATAAATACCTTTCTCTCTCTCTATACCTCTTAAATTTTCCCTGGAACCCCTTCCAGTCCAGTTTTTTAAACCCCTGCTGTAGATGATTCCATTTTCTGGCAGATAGAGACTCATCTCCTCAATACAGATACACAGAGCTCTAGGAAACCACTTTGGGTGATACAGGGTGAGCCAGAAAAAAACAGCAACACTGGGCGAGCCTGAAACCTCTTTTGAGAATGTTCTGCCGGAGCATAATAGGATTGCTTCTGACAAGATAGGAAAATACAAAGAAAACAAGAAGGAAGTGGGGAAAAACAAAACAAAAAGAAAGGTCATTGTTAGTGTACTTGTCATCAAGCCACATTTTATTTCTGGCTCCAAGTCAACACACAAGTGATTTTCCCCAGCCTCTTTCCTCTACAGAGTTCTCATTGCTATGAGTACTATATCTATGAATAATGCTTGTGATCCATTGTGTATTGTTGTTTGCACCAAGACTTGTGGTGTTAGCACTGCACAGCGAGATAAGGTTGCACTCAAACATGTATTTAAGGATGACACCCTCATGTAATACACCTTCCCTGTGCTGTCTGAGTAATGGTAGGGTAGCTCTGCTAGTGCTGGCTGTTAGCACTCGCCTAGAACTAATGAAAAAGGCCCCATTTCATTTAAGGAAAGTGGTGCTGTAATAGGCCTTCATCCCAGAGAGTGCTTTTTCAGGTAGAGGGATGGTCTGCTGAAACACAAGAGCCTCTCATCATTAATTACACTAAAAGGGAGGCTGTGCCTTTAAAAAAAAATGGCATGGCCGTTTTATTATGCACATGGGAACTCTGAATTCACCTTGTTTGAATGCACTCTGAATACAGGATTTAGCTTGAAAAGCCTTTTTTGATGCTAGTGTTTCTTCGTTCAATGTAGTAAAAACTGCATGAACCTCACAAGTTTTTAGAGAGTGCTTTAGTACAAATGTTTTTGTGCCGAGTATCAATATGTAGATGAAAGGCTCGACTGTGAGTGTTTCTGATTAAGTTCAGAGATGACGCTATGTTTGTTTTTCTTCCAAGGGGCTCGGGGAGGCTTCAGCGAGGGGGACAAGCATGGAAGGAGATTGCCTCAGCTGCATCAAGTACCTAATGTTTGTCTTCAACTTCCTTATCTTTGTGAGTATTTATCTGTCCGACCTTGACATGCACTTCACATTCGATCTACCAGAGTATAAAGGGAAATAAATGGATTACTCGCACAGAACTGAATGTGAGAAACTTCAATGCTTAATATGGTGAATGAAGGAATAGAAGTTTTGCCTTTTTTATTTTGAGGATCCAGTCACCTTAAGAATGTGCATTAGCTCGACCAGTAACTGCTTGTGAATACTAGAAACAGGCAAAGATTGAGGGAAGAGACAGAAAGTGCTTCTTTGATCATCTATCTAGGTTGACAACATAAATGCCCACTGTGGGATTGGCATAGACAGAAAGATTTGGACTCATTTTTTTATTTGACTGAATTAATTATCTCCCAACAGCAAGAATGTAATGTGATGTACACACGTAAGTGCAATGCTAACAATAAAATAGCTCATATTTATTCAAGCCTAAAAACTATTAAAACACCAATTTAGTGATACAGTCAAGCTGTTTATGGGACTCTGCTTGACAGACACATTGCTAATGCCATCCATGAAAAGAATCCCAGGTTTGGCTCACAGGAGAGAGAGAGAGAGACTGAGGAACATGTTTTTTTGTGTTTTTATGCTCTTATCTCAGAACCCACCACACAAATCTGCAGCATTTCCCAGCCCCCACTCGCCTGTTAAAACTCCTTATGCCCCTCTATTCATTCTCCTTCCCCCTCTTCTCTGGAAGCGTTCACTTTCAGTAGCCGTTTACCAAAAATGATTTATTTTCAGCAGTACAACCCATTACTATTCTCTCTCATATCAGTGGCGCTTTAACTTTTGTGTTCAGTTTACCAAGTAATGTGCGTACAACTCATTTTTCATATTTATCACAATCATTAATCCTGCAGTTGCAAAATAATCAGCCTTCATTATCTTTTTGATTTTCAGTTTAGAAAAGATGTTGTTTCATTAGAAGATGGATATTGCTTTCACAAAATGCATCTTGAATTTAAGAGTGTATTTTATTTTGTGCCATTAGTAGAATTTTGAGCTGCTTTAAAAATTAGCTAAGAAACAAATACCAAAAAATACCTTGCTTTTCTACATACGTTCCATGGAAATGATGTGTGTTTTGGACATTTACAGGGAAAATACTGATGTATATTTTATGTAAATAAAAAAATGAAACCCCATAAAACCATGCAACATACTGTAATACACTGTTCCTATAATTGATAGGTGATTATTCTGGATGTTGTGTAACTGTTCCAGTTACAATTAAGATTCATCTGAGATACATATGCCTGGACCAACATTTTAGAATCACTTACTGAACGAGTTATTAAGTATTTATCTAAAGGGATAGTTCACCCAAAATTCATCATTACCTCGGCTTCATGTTTCAAATCCAGTAGTGTTTGGAACACACAAGAAAATATTTTAAACAACACTGGTAACCAAACAGTTATGGTTAAAAAGAGCATTTTGAGACATTTTTCATAATATGTTCCACAGAAGAAAAATCAATACCGCTTTAGAATGACACTAAGGTAAGTAAATGTGATTTTCATTTTTGGGTGAACTATGCCTTTAAATGTCACTCCCTAAATGTTTAATGCATCAACCTGTTTGCATATGGTGATAATGTTGCCCTATCACTTTAGCTCCTTTATCTACTCTTAGAAATCTTCCCTAATTTTACTGTACATACTTTATATGTTTAAATAAATGTAATTTTCCTTGTCAGGTTAATCAGAAGAAATTGATTTCTTTTTAAATGTATGCTGAAAAGTGAAAAATGACACAAACTGTAATGTAGTAATCTTAAATGGCTTTTTTTCTTGATCTCCTAATCTCCACAGCTGGGTGGCTCCTTCCTCCTTGGTGTTGGGGTATGGGTGGTGGTGGACCCCACAGGTTTTAGGGAGATTGTGGCCTCCAACCCCCTTCTCTTCACGGGCGTCTACATCATCCTGGCCATGGGGGGCATGCTTTTCCTGCTGGGCTTCCTGGGCTGCTGCGGAGCCATACGAGAAAACAAGTGTTTGCTGCTTTTTGTGAGTCACAGTATATTGGAGAGGATGTTATTTTTCAACAACACTTAGTAAAGCTGCTGTCACATAGGTTACATATATCTGACTTCTAAGGTTCCATAAAGAACCTTGAAAACTTTTCCAATGGACATAAGGTTCTTTATAATGTAAATGTTTCTCATGGTAAGAAAAGAACGGTTCTTTTAAGAACTCTTCACTGAAAGTTTTTTTAGTGAAACCAAAAGGATTCGATTATGGCATTGTTGTGAAAACCCATTTTTTTAAAAACCTTTCATGGTGCTAACCACATTCAGCTTCAGTTATTCATACAGACAGCATTCGGTAAATTAGCAAATACGGTTGTTCGAACCAAACACTGACAGAATCCTCATCTCTCTTCAGTTCTTCATGCTGATCCTCATTATATTCCTGGCAGAGCTGGCGGCAGCCATTCTTGCCTTCATCTTCCGGGAACATGTGAGTGACCATGTCCAACATGTTCATACAGATTTATGTGTTCAGTGTGCAGCTAATATCTTAAAAAAACTGTGCATGTTGTGTGTACAGCTGACCAGAGAATACTTCACTAAGGAACTGAAGATGCACTATCAAGGCTACAACAACACTGATGTCTTCACATCAACGTGGAACGCCATTATGAATACAGTAGGTCTTATTTGTTCCTCAAACATCAGCTACTGTGAATCTGTGTTTACCAAACTTATTTGACCCATCAGTTCCCCTTTATGTACACCAAGCCAAAAATGAGCTCATTTGAACTCACAGTCTCCTGTCTCTGTGTTCCTCTAGTTTGACTGCTGTGGAGTGAACAGTCCTGAAGACTTTGAGGAAAGCATCTTCAGGATTATAAACCCTGGTGAAGTGGTGCCCGAGGCCTGCTGCCGTAGGAATAATCATCTCGGAGAAGTAGGCTTCAGTAACAGGGAGGAATGCCTGTCAGGCAGCATGCTGTACCGGAACAACAAGGTGGGCTCTCACACTGTTGTATACGTCACATCCCCTCTGCCCGCTCAAAATCTCATAGCTCAAATTTAACTAGAGCAGAAAAACAGGAAAAGAGGAATAGTGTTACCACTCTGCTTCAGCTGGCCCAGTGCTGACTAGTGCTTTTCCATGTTCTCAGTGTCTGGGGAATGTGAGAGGGCCAGTAAAACTAAAGTGAGAGTCCGCATGGGTTTTTTACACAGATGTCCTCTAGTCATGCATACTTGTATTAGAAAGTTACAAGTACACTTTCAAAAGAACAATATTGTGTGAAATAAAAAATTTGTCGTTTTGAGAAATTTTCACACACTTCACTGCTGTTTAACTTCATAATTAAGTCCATATGACTTGTGTTCAAAGTCATCTGGAGTCATTTTATAGTTTTGTGTGAAGAACAGGCTCATTGTTGAATCACTGTTTAATGATGAGATCAGATCATTGAGTCAGTTTTATTCCTAATCAAACTGACCAGTCCAGTTCAAATCATTCAAGTCACAAAGTCACATTTATTTGTGTAACGCCTTTCACAAAACGCATCGATTCAAAGCAGCTGTATCAAAAGTCATGCTTGAGTGTCTAATGCCTCAGTGATCCTATGGATTTGGATCTAACTATAGTCAAGGTTGAAATTGAAAATAAGACTGTGATAAAAGTAGAGCCCGTTCAATGGATTGTACTGTTGTTTAACAACATACCGCTTGTTCAGCTGTATTGTGCTATTAAGAGATATTGCTTGGCTTTGTTTTAAGCGAGAGTTGTTGCTTGTGGAAAGAGTGAAAACTTGAAAAGAACTACAAAAAGCTCTAACTTAAAAAAAAATAATAATAATAAGAGAAAAAACTGATTCATTCACATTTCAAACTCAATGAACTGGTCACAGCGGAAAATATATAGTAGGCTACGCAAGTCATCGTCACCACTAGGTCACTTTTTCCAGAATTAATTAATTAATTTTATTTTATTTTAATAATTATTTACATTTTCTTCTTTCTTTTTCTTTTCTGTTTGGATCGATAGGGTTGCTATTCAGCGGTTGTGGACTACTTTGAGATGTACATCTATGTTGCTGGTGCCCTTGCTATTGTTGTACTCACGATCGAGGTAAGGTATTACATAATGTCTTCTCCGTAGATATTATTTCAAAAAATTTATTTAAAACTGCTAAAGATGGGACAGATCTTGAGAGAATAACCACAGATACATGAGTTTGAGTGGAACGGAACCAAGGCAGTCCTGTAAATTGAGTCACTGCTGCCCTCGTGTGGTAATGTGTTGGAGGTGGACAGCAGAATTTTTTACCTCACTCAAGTAGAAATCAAATTAAATCAAAGGAACCATTTTATTTTTATTTACATGTGAGGGGCTCTAAAGATTGAATCCTTCTCTGTGACTTTTTTTTTAAATAACTAAAATAAGTTTGTTTACATTCATATGAATCTACATAAGATGTTTGTTTCTTTCCTCTACAGCTTTTCGCAATGGTGTTCGCCATGTGTTTGTTCAGGGGAATCCAATAGATCAAGTTCACCGAAAGACTTTTTCAAAAAGGAAACACCACAAAAGAAAACTGAACCACTTGTCAAAGAATGTTGTACTCCATTTTTTATTTCTAAAATGATTAAAGAACAAAAAAAGAATCATTGACCTTTACTTCACAGCTGGACCTTTGAGGTACAAGGTAACAAAAGAATAAACATAGACAAAAATAGAACATTCTTTGAATACTGCGAAGATTTATTGGGCTTCTTGTCAGAAAGCCCAATGTTTAATTTTGACCAGGTGTTAAATAGACCAGATAAAGCCTGAAAAACTGATGAAGAAGGTGCTGCACTGATTTTTGGATGAAGAATATTTATACTGAGTAATGCTGGCTTGTTTGTATAGGCATTTGTGCTTTTAGTAAAAAAAAAATTTGATCAAACCACTGTTCGTTCACCAACATCAACACATCACCAGTCCTTGAATGCAAACTTTCACAAGCCCATTATATTAGTGTTATATAGTCATGTGAATTTCCATTTTTATCTATTCCTGTGTGGATGTTGGAGATGTGTGTGTGTGTGTGTGTGTGTGTGTGTGTGTGTGTGTGTGTGTGTGTGTGTGTGTGTGTGTGTGTGTGTGTGTGTGTGTGTGTGTGTGCGTGTGCGCGTGCTGGGTGAATGTACCTCTTTCTTGCTTGAAGACCAGCATTTTTTTTTTTTTGTATTGTGATGTTTATTGCTATAGTAATTCTGTGATTTTAGCTGAAATTGATGTGTATGCATTTGTATTGAAGATAAGACTAACATTAAAGGAATCTCTGACTGAGCATTTGCTCAGTGTCTCCATAAATCAGATCTTTGACAGTCCAAGGTTTAGTTTAATTGTTTCCACGTTGACATTATGAACTGCCAAATAAAAGAATCCAGGTCAGCTGACTTTTTTTTTTTATCTGTCCTTCAAGCATCTGCTTGCTGGTGCTCCCTGGACGGCTACTGCAGCTACACAGTGGAGCGGGTCATGGGGTATACTGACATTGAAAATGTATTACTCCGAAATTAACATAGAAACACATGAACTGGAAGACACAGAATTTTGCGGAGGGTAATGTGATCATAATAAACAAAAGCATGAAAGCATCATCACTTTGCTCATTCTGCACTCAATTCAAGTTGCAAACCATCAATAAAGGATTGTGGCAGCATGTAAAAAATACCTTCAGGGTACACCACCACAATCTTCCACTAGTAATGTGGAAAACAAAACACTTGTAGTTAGTGATGGAGAGGGGGCTGTGGATGGTAAAAATAGAGAGGAAGAAAAAAGAATACCATTAAAAAGAAGAATGTTCCATGTTCCAGTCTGCTCTGAACATGATTGAAGCAACAGCGTCCTCCCCGACTCCCGACCAATCTGCATCTGGCTAACATGCCAACAGTCCGCTTTGCATCTGATTGGTGCATTGACATTCCCTTCACTCCAGCTCCTTCTACACCAGATTGGAGAGTCGACATCTTCCTTTTGGAGCAGTGTATAATGGGAGTCATTTGGAAGATGCCTCAAAAGTTAATTTTTCCCTTTCTTTGTTTTTTTTTTAAAACTAACATTAACAATAGCAAATTGTTCAGTGTCATCGTCATCCCTGTAATATCTTACTCTATCCTCTACAGTCCCTCTTAGTGTAATCATACTATATATCCACAGATTAAGGCACTTGGCTTGTAAACCTGCCTGGAATTTGTGAAACCGAAATCAAATGTTTACATCATGGTCTCATAGCGGCCATCACCCTGTGATCCTGACACCCACGTGTTCCTTTCATGCCCCTAGAGAAAACTCCAGAGTTTTTGTCTTTGGCCATTTCAGCCTCAGACTGTCTCGGTCCCAGAGCACTTTTCATGGCCACCACAGAGGTGGAGACACAGATGTAGCCAGCCAACACCCAAAGGCAACCCCGTCCTCTCGCTCTTTCACTTTCCAGCTGTCTGGATCCCAGATGGTCCAATCATGGACTCCCCAGATGTTAATGATACTGCCCCCAAAGAGGCTTTAAAATCTGGGGTTATGTCAGAGTTCTTAATCATGGCTGGCTTGGTCGCCTTGTTGCTGTCTTGGCTGCCTCAGGACTAGACTTGCCACCTAACCCAGTTCAAGAGATCTCTCTCCGTCTGGCTGACTTGCCATCTCGACTACACCAGCCACAGAGCTCAGCCTTCCTGTGGCCAACTGCATCCCCAGTCAAAATGCTCAGCTTTCTCTCTGGCCATCCAGATCCCAAAGGATCCATCTGGCCTCCCCAGATGTTAATGCCACTGTCCCCAAAGAGATTGCAATGGTATTAATGTCTGGGGCAACATCAGAGTTCTCTGTCACAATCCCCAAGTTGCTGTGTTGGCTGCCCAAGAGCTCATTTTATGGCTGCTGCCTGAGCATCCATCTCAACTGCACCAGGCACAGAGCCAAAATTGCAGTGACATTAACATTTAGGGCAACTTCTTTAAGGAGTTCTTTGTCACTGTTGGTTTATTCCACGAATTGCTGTCTCAGCAGCACCAGCCCTAGAGCTGTCTATCTCAGCCTCCCAGTCACAGAGTCCTGGTCCCAGAGAAACTAGCCCATGATCAACATCACCTCAGTCCAAAATCTCTCTCCTTCTCAGGACATTGCGATCACAAAGGATCCAAATGGCCTCCACATATGTTAGTGCCATTGCCTTTAAATAAATGGCAGTGGCATTTACATCTTGGGTAACACCTTGGTTTAGTGGTTACTGAGTTCCCTCTCTTGGCCACATGGTCACAGAGCTCCAGTCACTAACTGCCCAGTGTCCAGAACCACCCCAGTGGAAAACGATCACCCCCTTGTGTCACTGTTTGGTTGAACCACCTTTTGCTTCAAACTACTAGCCTCTACTAACTTTGCACATACAGATTTTGCAATATTTGCCAACTCTTTGCAGAACTGCTCAAGTTCAGTTCAATTTGATGGTGACTGTTTGTGGACTGCAGTCTTCAAGTCATTCCACAGATTTTCAGTGGGCTCTGACTAGGCCATGCAAGGACATTCACCTTTTTCTCCTTCATCCACTGTGTGCTCTCTTTTGCTGTGTGCTTTGGGTCATTGTCATGTTAGAAGGTAAACTTTATCCCATTGACAACTTTCTGGCAGAGGGCAGCACGCACAGTGAACACTCTTTTCATAAATTCTTGCATCTGCTTCAGAGTTGCTGTAGGTCTCTTGGTATCCTCTCTGAGCAGTTTCCTCCTGCTCTTTTATCCAGTGTCTAGCGACCTCCTGATCCAGGGAGGGTCTGTGTACCAAATACCAAATAGTTTAGGAGGGGGTGAACCTTTTTACAACTCAGAGTTTCTGTTTTTTGTTAGATTTTTTATTTAAAGTTAGTTTACTAAATGGAAATAAATCTTTGGGTTGAGATGAAGCATTGTTAATGTGTATAGATTAGTAGCTAGAGCGAGTAGTACTTAAAGCAGATTTATATAACTGAATGTGGTTATTGTAAGCATTTAGATGTACACTTGGTTAACATTATAATACATTTCTGATCAAATGCATGTCTGTGTAGATACAGCCCAGGTTTGCTGCTTTTGTAAACTACTTGTTTTTTAGATTAAATCGGCAGAGAAAAGATGTCTGCCGCCCTCATGTGGCTGTGACATGAATTTGCGATGAATTTGAGATGAGATAATTTCCCAGCACGCGCAAGATCATGACGTAAATTAAATTGATAGTAAACAAAATCTCCATGAGCAAATAAATTCACAAGAGAACTCAAATCTGTAATATACATAAAAAAATTGAAGTTAATAGATCATGAAAATTCTGTGGGTTTCTATTTGTGTGTGTGTGTCTATATATATGTGTGTGTGTGTGTGTGTGTGTGTAATTTTACACCCCTACGTTGTTACAAACACGTCTTTCTCTCTGTGTTCAAAGCAGAATTAAATCATGTGATCTGGTGGAATACGCAGCTAATAAAGGTGCCAGTATTTTACAGCTACAGAACCAACCTGCCATATTTTACTGAGGGTTTTTTGGTGCATTTTTCTCCCACCCTCTGCATTGTATCACCCAACACTTTTTCTTGAGTAATAAACTCCTTTATCTTTGTCTCCTGACGTGCGTTTGTTTTTCTGTCTGTGCGTGTGAGATGGAGAGAGTTTAGCAAGGCCCAAGGGACTGAAACTCTGCCAGAAATGTAAGAAGAGTGAAGGGATCGGAGTGAGAAAGTAAAACTGGGTTGTGTGAGTGCCAGACTTCCTCCCTGATGGATTCATTTGGGAGAGCTCCATCCTCATCTGGAAGGCTGTCAGGTCCCAGCAGAGGTTTTATTGGGTGACAAGCATTGTGTTGGCTGTCTCCTTACAGCTCTGGATGCAGCCCAAAACTGTTGCTCAACCCAGAAGAAGACAAAGTTTGCTTCTCAGTCCTGTGAAATATGTTGAACTCTGGAACTCAGTATGTGAAATGCTCGTTTTATCTAGTGTGTGTGCATTTTATCTTAAAAGTGTATTTTTTAAATTTTTTTATTTTTTACAACTTTTAAGAATGGAATGAATAACCTTCCCTTTTCATGCTTTAAACAGGACAAATAAATAGAATTACAATCTATAAAATTTTTGGCTGTAGATGACGGACATGACATGCAGGTGCAAATTTCCGTGTGCAATGTGTTGAATTTCTCTATGGCTATTTTGTGTTAGAAGAATAATGGATTAAAATAGGATCCTATTGCAAAGCAGTTTACACTCTTTGGAATAAAGTCCAATCCTTGGTTGTTGTGGCCTGTTCTTTTGCTGAGGTGCAGTTTGCATGTAAATCATTCTCTTCCTCTTTCCACACCCTTTCTCTGGTCCAGCTGACTAATGCATTTTTTTTTTTGCCATGAGAGAAGTTTGTATATAGAAATTCATGCATTCAAATGATTTACTGCCATTATTTATGCATTTTAGGTTATCAATTAAAGCCAAAACAATTGGCCATGAACTAGACACAGCACAAAATATGTATATGTCTTGAAAATAACCTTTTTCACTCTTTGTTAGTTTAAAATGTCTTCTCAAGTAGAATAAAGTAAAAACGTTTTGTAGCGCGTGTTTAAATGTGTTTAGTTGTTTGTAAGTATTCCCATATCATTTTAATTTAATACATTTCAAGATTCTACGTATTATACAGCAACACCATAACACAAATGGATAAAATGCTTTATATTTTACACAGACTTGAATTTCATGACACATACAGTACAAACTTGTACAATATTTTCAGGCTGGAATTTAATGATCATTTTACAAAAGAAAATTAGTTATGTTATCAAGAATAACAGCAAAACCAGGAAAGCTATAGCATTAATTAAATCCAAACACACACAGGAAGCAAATTATTGTATTATGCAAAGTGCACGCTGTACAAACACAAAGAACCGCTGATAATATTTAACTGCATATCTCAGTAGTATTTAAACTGAGGAACTAATAAAGGAACAATGGAGCCACATTGTTGTGCCCTCTCTGAATACAGAACACTTTAATATCTACCGTTTACTACCCATAGTCTCATAAAATGTGACTGAGAAGAGTCAACTGGGTCAATTAATCATAAATATAAAGGAAAGCTTGAATGTACTTCTGTCAGCATGTAATAAAAAGCCAAAAACTACAAAAAAGAATCATTTTGCAGCACATTTTTGGCTAGTGAACCCTAATGGCACCAAACCTAGTGTCTCTTCTCACACTTCATGATAACCAGAATCCCATGTTAGGTTTTGGATGGTGAGCCACCCTGCAGCAGGAGCAACTCAAACTTCTCTGGTGTGAAGGTCTAATGCTGCATGGAGCCAGGAAATTAATGAAGTTAGGCTTATGTTCCAGCTGATAGAGCTGTGTCCCTCAAACACAAAACAAACAGAACATTCCAACATTTGTCTGGAAACAGTGCCCTATTACCTCTGCTTTAGAGAATGTGGCTGTGATTAAAGGGAGTATTTTGGGGGCTTGAGCTGGACGGAATCTGAATGTTTGTCATATCAAGAATGAAGAGAACAAAACCTGATGCTTCACTGGCTTATACAGCGTTGCTTTCACACCGTCTGGATCTATTAAGTGTCCTCTTTGGCTGGTACAGAATTCTGCTCCCTGTAAAATGTCTCACATAGAATGGGAAGCACTTGCTCTTCTTGTTTTATTATGATGCTATATTCTGGCCTATTCTTAGTGAGCTGTTTAAGCCTAATAGTGCATGATAACCGATGCCAGAGAAATCTTCATAAGCCTTACTAAAAACAAGCACTGACAACAATGTGTCCTGCTCCGGTATTTAATTCAAATAATTCAGACAAAATGTTAAACATCCAGCAAGCTTTCATGAAGCTAAGTGCAAATTTCCTATTTTATCTAAAATTTTGTTCTATGTTGAGCACATTTACCACTTATTTAAAAGGCTTAAAGGGATAATTCACCCCAAAATGAAACTTTTGTTATAATTTGCACACCTTTTGTTTCTGTTTTTGTCCACACAAAGAAATCAGTGTGACCCAAAACAACAACATTGGACCCCACTGACTTTCATTGTCACACACACACACACACACACACACACACACACACACACACACACACACACACACACACACACACACACACACACACATACTTTCAGAATATATTTTCTGTGTGTGTTATGTGGGTAAACTATCCCTCTGAGATTCACTGCTGGCACCATTAATTTCAGAATCTTGTGTAAAAAACAATTTTGTTCCTATATTTTAAAGTTTGAGGTCAGTAAGATATTTAAAAAAAGAAATTAATAATTTTATTCAGAAAGGATCCATTCAGTTGATCAGAAGTGACATTAAAGACATTTATAATTTTACAATATATGTATATGTACTGATAATATGCATGCTATAATGATTTCTGAAGGATCATATTATTTTTTTATCTATTAAAATAGGAATATTTTACATTTCAATTATATTTCACAATATTACTGTTTTTATTGTATTTATGAACAAATGCGCATAAGAGACTTATTTAAAAAACAAAGAAATCCTACATACCCCAAACTTTTGAACAGTAGTGTATATATCTGGTAATGGGAAAAAATAGTACATACTGATTTTTTTCAATGGTAAAACATGGGAAATCTGTATATTCATATATTAATTTGGAAAAGGGCTTGCTGGTATCCACACATTCAAACTCCCAATGCACAATCCACTTCCTCAAAAAATTCAAAATTAAATCTCTGACAAGTGTTTTAAAGCTTCTAGCCTCCATTTCTCATGTTCATATTGGCTCCAGATGGCATAAACGTTCACCTCATTAGTGCTGACAGCTTAGGGCTGAGGTTATCTGGTCTTCTGTGTCCCAGATGAAGGCATCATGTGGTCCATGTGATTGCTGCGCTGTGCTCCTTTGCCTTCATCCGCAGGCTGGCGATGCTGGAGGATTTGCGATCTGGTTCAATGCTGAGATCAAATCCATTAAGGAATCCACTCACTCCTGAGTTGCCGAAAAGACTGCCCATATGTGTCTGTCCCATGTTCCCACCAGGACTTGGCATACCAAGGAAATCAGACACACCGCTAGCAGAGTGAGGGTGAGGGGTCATACAGGAAGCTACAGTATCACAAGGTACCACACAGCCGGGCACTGGTGAGGCTGCACTGCTGCCACTTAGCCAAGATGAGTTCTGAATCTAAAAAAAACAACACACACATTTCAAATCCCTGAGTTCATGTGAATTAAACAATACAAATATACAACAGTTACACTCATATGAGAACACTCATATACAATCCAAACAGCACTGTTTCAGTGACTTCCAGTGACAGAAGGTGATCGACAAGTACGTTATTTGAACTAGTCACTTAAACGATTCATTCATAATGCTGATTCATTCAAAAGTGTCTAATATACATACTTCCCTACTATATATATATATATATATATATATATATATATATATATATATATATATATATGGGGATGTTTTTGTGACATATCAGGACACAACTCTGTGTAATGAAATGGGTGTGACACAAGGTATTACAAGGAGAGGGTGACTTATGAGGACATAACCCATGTCCCCATTTTTCAAAACGCTTATAAATCATACAGAATGAGTTTTTTTGAGAAAGTAAAAATGCACAAAGTTTCCTGTGAGGGTTAGGGTTAGGTGAAAGGTTGGTGAAGGGTCGTAGAATACACAGTTTGTACAGTATAAAAACCATTACGCCTATGGGATGTCCCCAGTTTTCACAAAAACAAACATTTGTGTGTGTGTGTGTGTGTGTGTGTGTTTAAATTTGTATATAAATTGAAATCTATGAATGGTAGTACAGATTTTCCTTTTACCTGTGCATAATTTTCCGGTCGTGTTAGAAGAGGAAGCTCATATGCTGTTGAGAAGTGTGTTCGGACCTGCTGCATCTGGCCAAAGCGTTCTCTTTTTCTCCATTTGGCCCGTCGATTCTGAAACCACACCTGTGGGAAATGAGCCAAAAACATGATTGTTTGAAATATCTGTCTGCAAAAGCCCAGGATTTGGAGTGAATACACTGTGAATTTTATTGTATAAACTTTTATTCTGTTTCTGTATTGGTACTGAAAAAGCTAATTATTGATGCTGCTTATAACGATAAGCATTATTAAAAAGTCTGTCTACTGAGAACTGGATTCTCCCTCTAGTGACTTGTAGTGAAAACCTGGACACATGCAAAGCCATAAATCGTGAGGCACTTGAAAGCCATGCCACGGCTCCTCAGCTGACGTCTTTAATGTGCTGTCCACACTGCACTATTTATGTATGGATTTGAACTCTCCCCTGCCAGCACAGGTTGGGGCTCTGCTCTTTGATAGCTGTTCCTCTGTCTCCCCTCAGCCAGCGGGTCCGGCCTCGCTTATGTCTGGAGCAGGTCCACCTCATCAATCACAACGAGGCCAGTTCTGATCCGCTGTTAGTGCGCCATGACACAGACCAACAACCCCAAACCACAGCTGAGTGCTCTCAGACCTCAGACTTATGTTTCCACATAGTATGATTTGTAAGTAAAGGTAAAAAATATATATATATATATATATATGTCATTTATCGATGGAATATGGCTTCCATTTGTTCCATTTATGCATCAGTGATGCTTTCACTGACTATTTCAAAAGGGAAGCATCAATCTCTCCATACCACTGAGCTTAAACTTGGATTGTGGGATATACTGTATCTCTGTCCAATCACATCACAGTTTCCATAAGCCCCAAGAGCATGCTGCAATCACAAGAATGAGGAACCATAAAGGTAACAAAAGATACAATGCATTGACACTTTTCTTTATTTAAGCAACAAAATATATTGCTTGAATTAGCTTAAGTTGTCCTCTAGGAGCCGTTTGTATATAAAGTAATTTGATCTTTCAGGCCGAAGTCATGGCCTGCTCCTGACATCCAGTGCCATTATGATCATTGTGTCATCTGTTTTGGGAATCTTTGTCATTTAATCCCTGTCTCTTTGGACATTTATATTGTTATTCCTTGGTCTTCGAAGTTCAGAGCAATCAGAGATAATGACCAAAGGTCAATGACCCGAGCAGCATCCGTTTTCTTAGTTTATGTTGTTCCTCTTTCCTCTACAAGGGTGGAAATGTGCTGAAGATGAATTGAAGGATATTTTACAAAGTAAATCTTTTTTACATTAAACATGACTAAACTAAACCAGCTTGAGAAGACTGTAAGGCCCTATATGAGACAGAAAGAAGTAAGGAAGCCACTTTTTGGAACACAGTATAAAAAAAGTAATTGTGACATTTAACTTCACAATTCCGACTTTAGTTCTCACAACTCCAAGTATTTACATCTTGCTATTTTCACTCTCTTTTTTTTGCTCACAAATAAAAGTTTATAATGCAATAACGCAATTTCATCTTTCAATTTTTAGTTAACATCTCGCAATTCTGACTTTTTCTCTCAAATGCACGTTTATAACAGTTCAGACTTTATTCCTTAAAATTGCAATTTTGAGTTAACATCTTACAATTCTGACTATCTTACTAAAATCGTATAACACAAATATATAACACAAATATATAACACAATAATGACTATTTCGTGCAGTTGGCAGTTTATATCTTGAGTTAACACATTGCAACTTTTACTTTGTTTATACGTCTTGCCATTATGCATCTTGCAATTCTGACTTTTTTTTCTTAGAATTCCAAGTTGCTATTTTATATCTTGAGATTTTGAGTTAACCTCACAAATCTGAATTTTTTCTCAAAAAATGTAACAATTAACAAATAACAATATGGACTATTTCTCGCAATTGTGAGTTTATATCTTGAGAGTTAACATTTTGCAAACTCTGCCTTTATTTCTGGGAGTTCATATCTTGCAATTTTAAGGTAACGTTTTGCAACCCTGTCTTTTTTTTTTCAGAACGGCAAGTTTTTTCGTAACTGAGATTTTGTTTTTGTTTGTTTTGTTTCGTTCTCAGATGCACTTTCTCCTTCGCTCTTTCTTTTCTTTAAACTCAAAATCTGAAGGGAAATAAGGATGTTAGAGAGTGAAAGGGGAGAATGCTGGAGGCTGGAGTTTGTTTACATTTCATGTTTAATTTCCTGACGCCTAAGCCCCCGGCTTTCCAGAGCTGCCCCCACTGACCTCTCAGAGACCCACAGACTTGAGCAGTGGACCTTTCGTGCGGATCCACAGCCATGTATAAGAACACTTTGTATGCTTCACTACACATATGTGCTCGCATTTCAATATGCATGTTTAGAAAATAAAAAGAAAGCAAATTATATTCCAAAATGTATGTTCAAAGTATGTCCCGAGGACAGAAACTATGATATCATCCAAAACATCCTCCTTTAAAGAGTGTTGAGGGAACAAGTTGTGTCTGAGCAGGACAGAGCAGCAGCCAGCACTAAACAACAGCACTGGGGAGGAAAGCAGGAGGGGCTCATCTCAATTACGTATGTCTGTAGGTATGTTTTTGAAATACGGGTCAAACCCTGTAGTCACTCAACAGAGTCTGCACTGTGTTGTCAGCCTACAGAGGTAATTAGACTCATGTGTCTGTGATAGTTGGTTCTGTTTGGACTCGGAATGAATGCAGTTACTGCACTGTACCTTCAAAACAGGGCCAGGTTCCTGACAAGGACTCATTCCCTGCGTGGAAATTGATTATGGCATCTCAAACTGTGTTTTCTTCCCCTGGCAAAGACTGTGTGTTTTTTTTCCTTCCCTAACTCTTCTTAACATCCTTAAACACTGTGGTGTGGAGAGGTACATTAAACAGGGACTAGAACTTTTGGAAACAGTATTTGGGTCCAGCTTCTCTGTCATGATGCGAGAATTGACATCTGAGTCTTGCACAGCAGAGACTATCGGCCTTTTTTTTCTCAGCAGAGCAGGATCTACAGATTTGTGGCATGTTTTAGGGGAGAATTCTGAGGAAAAGATTTCAAAAATGTTTAAACGGAGCTGCTAGAATTAAATGGAGCTATTAGAAAACACTATTAACAAATAATAATAATAATAATATTCCACCACCACCATTAATAATAATAAGACAAGTTATTATAAAAATAAAATATAAAATAATATTATAAAATATTATCCATTCGTCCATTCTCCGAACCACTTCTCCTCTGTACGGTCACTAGATATATTATTAAAAATATTAAACGTTATTTTGGTATAATATTGTATTATTTTGTATAATATCGTATTTTAATGTAATTTACACAGCAAATATATCAAATTCTTACAAGGATACGCTGACCAGGCTTACCTGTACTCTTGCTTCCGTGAGGTCTGTCCTGAGGGCTAGTTGTTCTCGAGCGTAGACATCAGGGTAATGTGTCTTCTGGAAAACCTTCTCCAGCTCCTCCAGCTGATAGCTGGTGAAGGTGGTGCGGTTCCGTCTCTTTTTGCCTTTGTTGCTCTCGGCCTCAGGTCTGTCCAGACTGCTGAGCTGAGAGACAGGCTGTTCCGCTTGACCTTTGACCCCGGGGTCTTTCACACTGATGTAACTACCATCAATACCCGTGGGATCAGCAGACTGAGGCATCTCCGTGTCTGTCAGTCCAGTGCCATCTTTACCTGGGGAAAGACATGTTTCAATTCATTAACTGTGGATTTTGTGTTTGGCTCTTTAATAGAGAAGAACGAGTGTTTATGTTGTCCTGCTTCTCTCAACCCATTACCATCTTTACAGAAAACTGAAGCTGTGTCGATCATGTGTCTGAAGTGCGGAGGCAAATTAAAATTGAAACCACATTTACAAAAACTACTCCCTATACAAATATTCTTTATTTCTTCATAAAGAGGGTTCTGTTGTCGTCCTTCAGTTTCAAGGACCTCTAATGTATAACAAGCCTTGCTGAGTTGAAATTATGTTCTCCGTGTTGGATGTCTGAATCTGTATCCAAACATTCCAGGATTGTAAGTAAATAATCAAAACATGCCTATTCTAATCACACTCTACTGAGGCTCTCTGGTCCATGAATATAGTAGTATAATAGTTAAGTAATTATTAGTTCTATGTACTACCATTTCAATTACTTGAAATATATTACTTGATATAATGCAAACATTGTGTATATACATGTTTTTAATAGCACATATTGTATATTTAAATAAAATACTGTTACTGCATTTATTATTACAATACACTCTAAAAACTGCTGGGTTGAAAACAACCCAATTTGGGTTATTTTGACAACCCAGCGCTGGGTCAAAAAGGGACGAACCCAGCGCTGGGTTGTTTTAACCCAACCAGTTGGGTTATCATATCTAACCCAGCCTGCTGGGTTGCCTTTTTTATGGTTTAAAATGACTATATTGCAGGGTTTCAAAAAACAGAGCGGGTGTTTTTTTTATCACTGTATTTCAGAAGGAAAACTACTGTATTTAGAAAATGTTCAATATCATTTCGCATGTGCTTGATAAGGCAGCGTTTGTGAGCTCAGCACCGCTCTGCAGCCGTTACCGGAGAAACCTACCTCTCCCGCTCTTAGCGCCTCCTGCTGGAAGAAAATAAACTCGCAGAGTGCAGCCATGTGGGGAAACAATGCATTTCTACGTTAAAATTAACCCAAATTGAGCTAGGCATTAAACCTACAAATGTTGTTCATTTTAAATATCACTTTTACACACAAATAATAATTATCAAAAGGAAAATATTTATTAAAAACAAGAGAAAAGTCAAAAAGTAACATGTTAGAAGAAATGCAGAAAAGGATGGCATTAACAGCTACAGAGTTCATAAACAAAGCATTGAACATTTGATGAATATAACTTAAGATCAAATTGGACTTTGTTCAATTGTATATATTGAATAAAAATATACGAAAACACATACAATAAATTTACAATTAGTTCGGTTTTTTTCCAACTATTCTGGCATGACAGTACACAAATAAATCACAACATTAACTTTGATATTATAACATTTAACAGACGCATGTGTGTGTGTGTGTGTGTGTGTGTGTGTGTGAAAGAATGTGAGCAGGTGTATGAATGACAGAGTGTAAACTCTTCTACTAAACAACGCAGAAAAAGCATTTAACTTTTTTTTTTTTTACAAATTATACACTTACAGTTTGTTTCAAAGTCCATGAATACAGATCATGCATCACAGTCAATTTTCATGATCTCTTTAGCATAACTGATGTAATCATGAAGAAACCCCATCAGCACAGCATGTGACATCTTCTACATCATCCAGGGCAGCGTCCTCCTTTAAAGCCACCGCTGTTTAGGTGGAAAGAAGATTCTCCTCTCTGACCAGCATTCATCCCAGTCACTGCCTGTTCTTCATCAGTGGCCTAAGAGAAACACATTTGAAAAAATTAAACATTTAATTAAACTATCCATTTTCAGGTAGAGGTGCATTCACATCCGTAACGATAGGTAAATAATCGGTTTTAAAGTTTCAACACTTTGTGCGGTTGTTTAATGTCTCAGTCCACCACAGCACTCCTGAAGGCTATAATGGCAGCACTAGTGTGAGGACATGCGATATTGTTTGAATAAATATTGCTTTCAGAAAGCTTCTTTACTGAAACATTAAAACAGACATGACATTCACATACCTCACAATATTCACGTACATTGAGGGCTGCTCTTCAAACCGTTAGTTCACCAAATAGTTAAAATGTTTATAATTTACTCTCCTCATGTTTTTCCAGACTCATACAAAATCTGCAAATTTTTGGGAAAACGTATGAATATATTTAATATTCTCTTTTTGTGTCCTCCATTGCTGGTCTGGAAGACCAGTATTTTATTTTGAACATACATGTTTGCTATCATATAATTTAAGATGTATTCATATATAAATATCAGAATTTACTTCTACAATAACTCTGTATTTATGAAGCTTGAAAATACTGATTATCTAAACTATAAATGGATTAACAAATATTATGAGAAAACTAAAAATATATTAATTTATGTTGTAAAGACAGACAAAAGTCTTATAGGTTTGGAATGACATGAGGGCAAGTAAATGATTTTTTGTGTGAACTTTACCTCTAAAGGGGGTCGCACACCGGACGAGAAGCGCAGCGCCGCGTCGCGTCGCGCCACGTCTTTAAAATTCGAACACATTATTCTCTATGTGAGTACACACACCGGCGGCGCCATTCGGCGTCTGTCCGCGGCGCCCAGCTACGACTCAGAACGCTGTTCAAATTTCTGCCGCGCCACAGAGCGCCATCCGCATAGTTTTATATTAAAAAACCCAGATGTTATAAACTGAAACTGAAATTAAAGTACAGCACACTTGTTTCATTTAAATAAAACATTACAAAGTGTTTGGTTACGTTTTCAGCAGCACAGTTGCCTAGACAACAGATGCAACAAAACAATAACAGACTTATTATAATAACACAGATTCTTTTCATTAATTAACGTTAAAAACTCAGCTTTTATCAATTAGAATCATATATTTAAAATTAAAATAATAGATGAAGTTAAAACTCTCCCATCTTGCTGCGAAATTGAGCTCACGCATATAGAATGTGCGCGTCCAGTGTGCGATACCTCGAGTTGTCCTACATGTGGCGCGACGCGACGCGGCGCGTCTCGTCCGGTGTGCGACCGCCTTAAGAGCGAAGACCAAGAATAATGACTCTCCAAATCAGACAACTCCAAAGTTGGTTTGAGTTCTGCAATAAAAAACACAGACATCAATGGTTTTAATGAAATGAGCACGTAATCACACTGTTGTTGCATCAAAATGTGAAGTAAACTGGCAGGAAACAACAGAAAAATTTATTTTCTAAAAATAACTTACATAAAATCTCAAAGGAATGATGCTCTCCCATGTCTCTTGCTTTTAACATCTACAAAAACAAAAAACAAACATTATTTTACTCTTAGTAAAACACAACAACAACTGATAACATGAAATTATGAAGTTTACTTGCCTTAAACGATCTTTCCCTCTCTTCAGAAGAAGCGGAGAAAACCACCTCCTCACACAAGCACTTGTGTGTCCTTAACTCCAGTTAGTTTGAGTTCTGCAAAGAGGGACATCAATGGCTTCAATAAAATATTAACATATACATATATAAAATCACACTGTTTTTGCATCAAAATGTGAAGTTAACAGGCAGGACACAACAGAAACATTAATTTTCTAAAAAAAAAGTAATAATAATTTAACTTACATCAGTCTCAAAAGAATGAAGTTATCTTGTCTCTGGATTTCAACATCTAAAAAAAACACACACATTATTTTAGTCTTAGTCAAAATAAAGATAACTTGATGTTATTCTGAAGTTTACTCTCCTTAAACCGTCTGTCCCTCTCTTCAGAAGAACACCTCCTCATCCTCACACAGGTCTGTGACTCCTCACACAAACAGCTTCTGTGTCTTTAACTCTCAGCGCGAGGACAATGAAGACAGGAGCTGGACAAGTCTGAAATATTACATGTAAAACATACTTTTAACAGTTACCACTTCAACAGCCTCAAAATAATTATGCTAGTCTTTACTACACAATGCCGTTTCCTTTAGGAGACAAACATACATTCAGTTTAACCGCGAAAAAAAAAGACAAATTCACATGAGCGTAACCGTGACCATAACCGTCTGTTAACGCCTCAAAGAGAACAGATAATGTAAAATCTTATGTGAATATGACAAAATACATTCACAGACGTTATATTAAAAGTACATCCTCCGTTCAGTACCGTTACATGAGGCAAGACCTCCATGTCCTAGGCGAAAACCGCGTCCGTTTTTTATATATATATAACGTTAAGCTCCTTTGTTTCCGCCTTTCATAAAACCTTCCGCCTTTCATACAACCGGGTAAACAATAAAAGATAACTTTACATTTTGAATATTTAACGTTACTTACCATAGTCTTTCACTCGCTTCTCGCTTCTATCACGCTGAGAAAATGGCGGCTGCTCGCACTGGAGACGTACGATTTTGACGTGACGTGCGTGCTCTCCTTCACGTCCGCGTCCTCAACCCACCCCGCTGGGTTAAAAAAGATAGTTATTTTCAACCCAA
Source organism: Carassius gibelio (assembly GCF_023724105.1). Classification (NCBI taxonomy): domain Eukaryota; kingdom Metazoa; phylum Chordata; class Actinopteri; order Cypriniformes; family Cyprinidae; genus Carassius; species Carassius gibelio. The sequence continues at coordinate 13,497,337 of NC_068388.1, forward strand.
ACTTGGGTTAAAACATCCCAAAGTCCTATCCAACGGCCTCAACCCAGCAGTTGGGTTGAAAAAACAACCCAGCGTTTTTTAGAGTGTACTGACCCTTCCCTTACCCCTTAACCCACCTTTAAACTCAACCATAGCATGAAAACTATCCATAATCTTATCCATATCCCATCTCAACAACAGTATTTTGCAATATATAATGAACACAATACAGTACATAGTGTTCATACATATATGACACTGTTGTCTTGGTAACCAAGCACTCTTTATAGCTTTTGATAAAACTTTATTAGAGGCAAATTTGTGGATTGCCATAGGCCATGTGGCATTATATCCAAATACTGTATGCTATATTGAATATATATCCAATAGAAATATATATTATTAAACAAATATTCAAATCATGTTTTTTAATTAAATTGACTTGAATATATTTTTTTACATTTAAGTGCAAAAAAAATAAAAAAAAATAAAATAAGGTCATGATCTAACAGACTTTGTCCTGTGGGCTCTGATTTAAAGAGCCAGTAAGATGAATATTCTAAGCTTCCTATCACTGTTTATAAGTCCTGTACAACAGGTTTAAATCCATCCAAGGTTAAAAAACATTGTCATTTTGTCAAAATATCATTTTAAAATTACCTCAATTCTCAGAGATCCCCAAACGGTTCGCGCGAAGCTGTTCAAAAGATTCAGTCTCCTTAAACCCCACCTTTCGTTAGCATACTGTGTTCTGATTGGTCAACTAACAGAACCAGTTTGGATTGGTTGTTCCAATTCCAAGAGTTCCGTTTCTCCCAAGACGGTAGGCAGAGATTATTATGCAAAGTGTTCTAGTGACGTACATAGAGATGTGCAAAAGATTTGAAATCTATAACGACTCGTTTCAGCGATTCAGAGTCGACTCCTTTACTTTAGAAGCCAATAACTTTATAAATCGTGTACTTTTTGGTTTAATTACTTTGCACATTGTTTACACCGATGGACAGTTACATTATACACTGTAATACAGGTAATTTTTGAGTTCACATCTGTGTGGCTCTTTAAGCATCTCTGTTTTGTTTGTTTTTTTGTTTTTTTTGCCATACCATTTTGTGATAACTCTGTTCCTCTGTCTCTCTGTGTTTGGCAGAGAACTCATCATAATTGCTGTGGTGAGCACTTTGAGTCCCACCCTGCTGTCTTTCCTTGGCTTTGTAGCCCATGTTATGCTGAGTCTGCGTACCACCAAAGTTTTTAAGCAGTGCCATTGCATGTTTTGCATTTCAGAGCCAAAGCTCCTTGGTTTTGGCAGCCATTTTTGCATTGACAGCAATAGTCTGGGCTTGGTAACTGTCCAAATGTTTGGGGATTTTAGAGATGCTCTGTGTTGTTGTTTCTGTTTGCTACAGTATATAGAACGCAGAATCTAACTAAAGACATGGAGATATACATTTCATTATATACTGTTCTTTACAAAGTTGCAAAAAATGTTATTCCAAACATTGCAGAAAGCCTACATTTGCATTACATAGTCTGTACCTGGCCATTTACACTTGATATATAACAGCACTCTTTGACACAATACCTCAGCACTTCAACAGAATTCAACAGTGCCTTGGCTTAGCTTCTTTGCACAATGGTTACTCGTTATATAGCAGGTGCCTTTAGCCACAGTGACTTTCAGCACATTTTGTACAGAGACTGTTCCCTTGTAGTAGCTTGGGATGAAATATTTTGCTCAAGGGTGCACTAGTGAAAGGGAATCTCTGTAAATACAGTATCAACTTTATGAGGATATAACTTGTAACCTTTGTGCAATCAGCCCATTTAACATTAGATTACTTTTATGCATTTGGCAAATGCTTTTATCCAAAGTGAATTGCATTGCAATGCAAGGTATACATTTCATCAAGTTCATGCATTCAAATCAATCCCATGATGTTGGCTTTGTTAACACTATTATTTGAAACACAAGAACTCTACAAGTATATATAACTACTACCAAATGCCTGCCTACAAGCTCAAATTCTAACTATAAGTGACAATAGATGACTAAATACACAAAAGATATATAACTAAATACACTAATCATTTTCCTAAAGACATACTAGCAAATTTCCCCTTTGGAAATAACTCTAATAATAATAATAAATAAATAAAAATTACAGGTCAACTTCAATACTGATTGCAAAAGCCCTCATTTCCTTTCTGCAAAGTGGTTGTTATAGCAATACCACTTTTAAAAAATCTATTCACACCCAGGTAGATTTTTTTATTCGAGTACATGCTTGTTGCAGTCACTAGCATGAGAACATTAAGTCTGTCTTTGAATTAGCAGAGGTCAGATGTTTGCTAGGAGCGGCTATTTAATCACTGCAAGAAACAAGGAGAAAACTTCAAAAGTGTGATTGCAAAAAAACTATAACTTTCAGTGAAATATTCTTAAAATAACCGTTTTTATAGTGTAAAGAACACTTTAATATTCTGAAGAAACTTTGTCCACTAAAGAACCATTTGTTCAATGAAAAAGTTCTGTGGATATTAAATCCATATGGATTCATTGTGAAATGATAAATACCAATTAAGAAATTTTATTTTCTATAAGGTTCTCATTTTAAACATGAAAGTTCTAATCTAAGTTGTCTAAAGAAATATGACCTCAAAAAACGCATTAATCTCATTAAAGGTTAATTCACAATACTGAATGTTGTAAATACAGGTATCTATGCAGAAGCAAATCTTCCAGATGTTCCTGTTTGAAGATCAATGCCTGCGAGCCACACAGGAATGTGGATTCTGTGGGAAAGCAGGACAGTGTTTCCGTTAAATCTGAGCTCCTGATAAAAGACCTCACACATGACTCCCATATCCCACAGAACTGAGCCAGCTTTCTGTCTCCAAGATTTCACTCTCAGATGCTCACTATAACTTAAAATAGCCCAAGAAGAGGATGTAAATATGGTCTTCATTGCATGCACTGAGTAAAGCATCTTGCACATACAGGTATATACATCTTGCATATATATATATTAGGGGTGTAACGGTTCACAAAATTCACGGTTCGGTTCGATACGATACACTGATGTCACGGTTCGGTTCGGTTCGGTACGTTTTAGATACAGCAAAATGTAAAAACATCTCAACTTTTCAGAATGCTGCAAGCGCACCGCGGGTCATGTGACAAGAACTAACCAGTCAGCTTCATCCTTTCCCGTAACAACGTTGAAAACTCAGCCAAGATGAAGGAACAGCTGATCATAGTTGTATATGGATTGCAATTTTGAAATAAATTTAGTAGCAGAGCTACTGCAAGCGATTTTTAGAGCTTGCAAATCCATTTATCCTTCGCTGAAATTTCCGCGTCTCATGGAGAGAGCACGTCATTGTTGCTTAGCAAAGACAGACGACTCATGAGCGCTTCTGCCCGAGCGCTTTGGAAAGGAGGAGAAAGACGCGCTTAGCGTTTTCCATGCGTTTTTAGGCGCGATATGTGAACGGCCCCTAAGGCGCTCGCTCACTCAGCACGCGCTGAAGGCTCGTTGCAAAATGTCTAATGCATTTAACAGACCAGAAATATAAGATCCTAAAATAACCAACAGGTCTGGTGTGGGTGCACTTTGGATTCCCTGTAAGCTATAATACCGGTGTCTAAATGCTGCAGGGATAGTTTGTTGCGTGCTTGTTTCTCATTTTTTTCGTCTTTTCCCAGATACTGACACAATAAGGTGATGTCAGCGTAAATGAGTTGACATGTTTCAAGTATTCCCGCTGGTGTTTTTTTTTTTTTTTTTTTTTTTTTTGTATTCCCGCTGGTGTACCCTGTCATGTTGCAGATGCGACATACCGTTGTTTTTTTATCCACCACTCTCTTGCCATCACCATTATAGCTTAAAGGGAATCCAAAGTGCACCCAAACACCAGACCTGTTGGTTACTGGAGGATCTTCTTTTTTCTGGTATGTTAAACACATTGGCCATTTTGCAACGAGCCTTCAGCGCGTACTGAGTGAGCGAGCGCCTGACTGAGTAGTACCCTAACATAAACATATAAGTTGGTGTTTTTTTCTTCTTCGGGAGTGTCAGGGGCGTTGCCTGTTACGTCGTTTGGGTTATTGGGCTACCTTGTTGAACGCATATCATTATATTTCTCTTTTTTTTTTTTTTTTTTTTTTTTTTTTTTTATATAATGAATTAGTCCAACGAACCGTTCGGTATACATAATGCGTTACGCGTACCGAACCGAAAGCGTCGTACCGAATGGTTCAATACGAATACGCGTATCGTTACACCCCTAATATATATATATATATATATATATATATATAGATAGATAGATAGATATATCAATAACAAGGAACAAGGAAGTAGCTGTGAAATCCTGACTAGCTGTTCACTAAAGGAATTTTTTCCACGGCTCCTTTTTGCAAGCAGTGATTGCACTTCAGACCTGAGAACGTAACCATCGTAAGTTGAATAATACCTCTGAGGTGATGCGGTCAAGGTGAGGTAGTTCATTTGTTCTATGATGTTAAGAACCCAACTTGACACATCTGGCAAAGCTTTCCAACCCTAAAGAACGGATGGCTTTTCGAGTGGCAGTTTGCTGCACAGGTGTGGGGAACTGACATTTGTGTTAATATGAGGAGAGGAGAAATGCCCTTTTGAGTATGTGGATCCACTATCACAGCACTAGTTTGTTTGGGCATATGCTGAATGGGGAGGATGAGCCCAACTTGAATGGAGCTTCCATTGCTCAGTGTTGAGAAGAGGAGTGGAGAGCGGGTGTTAGACTTCTTCAAAGGAGTTCAATCCTCGGCGAGAACTGACCCTTTCCTCTACCTCTCTGCATTTGGATCAGGCTTCTGAGGCTCCAGATCAGTCTGTATTGGGCACCTTGACGTCTAGAAAACAGGTAGGGTTTTGCTGTCCTGGGGCGCTGCTAAAGCCCAGGCTCAGACTTGAGCTGGGGCTGAGGCAGCACTGGCTTGGCTTGGCTTGGAAGGCCAAACAGTCCTTGTGAGAGACTGACGAGTCTAAAAAGGCAACCTTGTCAGTGAATGTCAATAAGACATGTTCGCTAGGGCTACGGTTGTCCTGCAGGGCTTAGATGAATGCGCTGCATAGGCTTTTAACCCCAAGGCCGATGCAGAGTCAGCGAGGAGATGATCTTCATCACTGAAGAAGAAAATTCTGATGAAATGGCACTCAGAGACAACTTATACTAGAAGTCGGCTCCCCTCCATTTGGTGGGTTGAAGCAGCATTGGTTCATGCAGCTTAACGAACATGATCAAATCAGGCTTCGGTATCAGACTAAAGTTTCCCCATAGCATGATTAACGCAATGGGGAGAGACCGTTCAAATAGGAACAGGTTGTTACATTTGTACAGTCTTTTACCATTAAAATTACAATCATCTTTGACACCATTGTGTCTGCTGAAGAATGCTGTAGACATTTACATTATTATAAGGCAAATGAAGAAATGAATACCCGCACTTAAAGAATAATAAATAATGAGTAAAAGCTCTATTGTTTTTTTCCCTTTTCCTCCTCAAATACACACACAAAAAAGAAGCTTAACTCGTATGTGAAACACCAGTTGTAAGGATGTAACGTCATGTCGAATGATTACAGCTTAGGGTTACAGCAATGACAGAAAGCAAGAACTTCATTCTCCTTTATACAATGCCCAATTTAATTGAAATATTTTGTCCATGATGTCACAACTTTGAAAACTGTTATCCACACAATTAAACAACATAACAAGAAAAAGTGCAATGTGTTCAACCTTCAGGATCCAAGCTCTGCAGAGACTGTCTCGCTACAGCAGATGTTTAATAGCCAACTTAATATCCCATCTATCGTTGAATGCTGGTTTATTTGCACATGTCATTTTGTATGGAAAGGTTATGTAAACCAGTCAGGGATTGTCGTTTTAGGCCTCCCAGTGGAACTGACTGTGCTGAGCAAAACAGCATGAATGAAATCTTTAGGAGTCCATACCACACATCTACCTCTGAATAATGCTTTACTGCTGCAAGCCATGAATCACAGCAGGTTTCTTGCTTTGGTGTGGTACTTCATTAATATTTCCAAAAATGTATAAAATTTTGAACTGATTTTAAAAGCACTGTCTGATTACAGCATTAGTTGAGGATTAACCTTCTTTTGGAAGTATTGCTACAATAAGACTGATGATATTAAACTACTAGATACTCAAGTCAGTTCTTATGTACAATTACAAAAGTTCCTTAAACCAGTTTTGGCCATGTATAATTGTTCTTAACCATGACAAACAGTGTTACTGTTACTGTAGTTTTACAGGACTCTGATTGGCTGGAAAGAGCTGAACACCTTCTCATATTTCGGATCTAGGTGGCATGATCACAAGATAAGTTTACAACCCGCACTTGAAGGCATGCTATCTTGAGTCAGTGGACACACATCTTCCCTTTTCTCTATGTTGAACAAAAGTTTGTCTAGATTCTCAGCTTCGCAATTTTCTCCAACTGGTCAATCAGTTCCTCAATGCTTGAGGCTGGAGCTTACCCTTGACATCTACAGCACAAACCACAATAAGCTCCAAGAATGGTGTAGGAACCACACAGTGTTCATTCTCCTCAAACCGCAGACAGGAAAAACGCTATAAGTACAGCACTGTCTGTGCATCATCTAACAATAATATCTTCATGAAAGAGATACTAGTGATTATCTCATATCTTCATGCTTACCCAGGAATTTGGTATTACTAACAATTTGACAAGCTATTTTTCTGAAAATTGTACAATATGTTTTACATCCGTGTCCAGTTATCCTGTAAAAGTATTTTTACAAAAAAAATGTTATTTATTTATTTATTTATTTACAAATAGCCCCAAATATCACAGATTTTTATGTACAAAATATATATATATACATATTTTTACTTTAAATTACTTCTATGGGATGGAATTATTGGCTTCAAAATACAGTCAACTATATGCCAAATAAGAGTTTAACAATTTGTTAACTGTGTGTTTATGTCTCTTCAAATGTGGTTGCAGAAAATAGAGAATATTATTTGTTTATATTTTATTATAATATGTTTAATAAAAGAGCAGAAAAACCCAGGCTGTTGATAGTATTGTGTGTGTGTGTGTGTGTGATTTGTCTGATTGTTTTGCTTTGAAAGTAGAGGCATTTCTAATAACAACCTGGATACATTATAATTTCCCAATGACCCGAAAGGTTTGGATGTTACAAATGTTTTCGATATAATTAATCAGTGTAATTGTTCAAATAGCAGTTGTAACCAAATATAAGCAATATTTAAAGGTCCTGTGCAGACAAATACAAATGCAAGATACAAATACAAGATGAATATTTAATTAATTGTTTATTCATGTTTATGTTTATTTATTTGTATTAACTGTTGTCAGAAAAGCCAATTAATCATTTAATTTAAACTGTCTTAAGATGTCATAATAAACAATTCAGACTACATGGTAATTTTTCTAAGGCCAATAAAAAAACCTGCCTTACCTAGCACACTATGCGTTGATGATACAGTCGGTGTCTATTTTCACTGGCCTGCGGTCAACACATACTAAATAGTGATTTACAACCACAGAGATGGATTTCCACCACTGTTTGTAAGAAAATGATGATAATCTGACTTTTAGATACTGTATACATTTTTGTATTTTCGTGACTTCTGCTTTGATTGTTTATGAGACCACCAGACGAACTAGGTATATATTTTTATGAAAAAAAAAAAAAAAATGTTAGATGCGACAAATTTCAGGCAATCATGAATGTGCATTTGGCTAATTGCAGGCTTCAGAACTGTGTGTGGCCTAATTACCAGATAAATCACTCACGAGGCAAAGTCTATTTTTTAATATGTGACTAAATAAATTAATCAGGCCTAATTATGTTTAACATGTATTTAGTGAATTTACGCTTCCTCAATTGCAGCTCATTGCATTAAACAGAAGAGTTAAATTTCTTAAATCCTAGTCACAAAACACAAAAATGTGAGCGAAATAAAAACACCTTTATTCGATTTAATAAATACAAAAGGTTTCATGTAGAAAACTCCTTTACAGTTTTGCGATTATGTCAATTACAGGGATTTTAGATTTTGCGGACAAGCAGGTCTATTATAAGTTTTTTTTTCTTCTGACGAGCTTCATTATTTTCAGCCCATTACAAAGTAAAAAATATTGTTAACATTCATAGTTTCAAATTAACTCTCATTATCTCCTTACTATATCCTAATAAAGCGGTTAAAAATTAAAAATAGAAGTTTGTGACTTCAGCAAATCTTTTTGATTTTAACTAAATATTTAAAGCACACACATTTTTTTTTTTATTATTATTTTATATTTATTTATTTTTTTACAGAGGGTTCAACAGTTAATGTAAACTATGGAACAAATGTGCGAACAAATTAAAGTTTATACGCTATACTCACATTGTTAAAGGCCTTCTTTTACCCTCAACGTGGAGATGTTCTGATTTTACCATAATTATTAAATTGCACTGACACTCATCAGGTTGAAACTGAAGCAAACTGACTGTCATGTCTGAAGATATAGGCTGATAAATGTAGATGCCACTCACCGTAGCAGGAGATGAGCTCGCCGTCCTCCAGTTTGTCGTCTTCAGGGGGAGTTTTGCATGTGGGTCTCTGCATGAAAAGATACTTGCTGTAGGCGCTCTCGGGTGAGCTATCGTCCAGTGAAGGACACTCCTGGTGGAAAGGACTTCTCGGCTTGTCCCCGTAAGTTTGACCTTTAACGGGCAGGAACGTGGGACTGTATTTGGAGTCGCTCGGCTGGAACGTCCTGTAAGGACTGGCCTGTTGGACTCTTCCTTGTCCTGATGATGGAGAATAATATGAATCCATGGAGGTCATATCGCAGTATGAGACGCACGTATCTGCGTTCATACCGACAAAAAAACAGAGGCAAAATATCCTAACTTTTTTTGTAAATCTAAACGTCACTCTCGCTCGAGTCTCCTCTCATTCACAGACGGCCATGCACTCTCTCACACACCCACACCAGGGCGACAGCTGGAGTTGGTTAAAATGATTCAGATGTTTTCCAGAAACTAGTCAAAAGAGAATGCTAGAAAGCGTCTTTAGGCTTTGGAGGAGAGAGAGAGAGAGAGCTCTGGACGGAGGATGTTGTCCTGGTGTCTGCTGGTCCCGTCATGATAAGAGGTCAGACCGTTGAGAGCATGAGCTTTTGCCTCTAACAAGCACGTGAGGAAAACAACGCATGACAGTAATGCAATTAAGGCCTTGACTTGACTGACAGTGTATACGAATAAATGGATCAAGTAAATGTCATGCACAAACATTTTAAATGAAAATATTTGTAACAATTCCATTATTACTCAATCAAAATGCTTTACAGTAATGTTGTAAGGTAGAATATATATATATATATATATATATATATATATATATATATATATATATATATATATATATATATATATATATATATATATTATAAGATTATAAGTCCTATAAGGATGAAAAAGTTATAATTTTTTTGTAATATTTTGCAATTACAAGTTTACTATTTCAATTAAATGAGAGTTACTATTGGATGTTAGAGGGAAGAGTTGTGCAGGTGAGTTGTAAGAGTAAGTTAAAAGGGTGAAATCATACATGATGACCACCTTCCTGAGGTCACTTAAGTTGTAAGACTTTCTTTTTTTTATTTTTTATTTATTTGTTTATTTTATTTTTTATTTTTTTTGCATTGATGTATTTGCATGTTTTAATCAAATGTAAACATTTTTCTGTATTTTTCTGTTTTAATATTACAAGTGCCCAAATTACTGAAAATAATGAGTGATATGACCAGTTTTTTCTCTAATGAAGTGGCAAATTTTAGAATAAGAAAGCCATAATATGTGAGACCATATTATTGAATTGAACCTGTGATTTTTTGCATTGCTTTTGCTATGCATTATTTGAACTACAAGAACCATTGTATTTTAAAAGAAAGTGTGCACCAATATTTATTACTTTCAGCAATATTTATCCTACATTTATTTTGTAAGTCTGTAATTTTTTTTTTTTACTTTATTCAAATTATACCATACAAGCACACAGACATTGTCAGAACAACAACAACAAAAGATTTAACCATTACAATATATTGTTTTCACAAACATTCTGGAAAATGTCTTTTCTAATCAGTTTATGAGTTGATTTTTTTTTTTTTTTTTTTGCTAAACTTATTTTATTAAAATAGATTAATATCTTTTTGATTTGCTGAGTTTTTCTGTAAAAATTACACACATTTTATTTCATTTTATTTCATTATATCTTCTCCAATTAGAAAATTATTTGCAAGGAGAGAAGCCTAAGTCAGTGGTCACCGTCTGTGAGTATCCATCAACAAAATTTTGTTCTGTCTATCTAATTTCATCTTTGACCTTCCTGTCAAGTTCAAGAATCGACAGGGGGGTAAAATAATACACCAGATCAATTTGGACCTGTACCTTGAATCCTGGCTAGTTTATACAGCCCTTAAGGATGATTACAGGAATGCTGGGATTGGGAATTTGTGAAACTAACAGAATGATTGGCAAAAAACTGCCCCTCAATTTAGTGCTCATATCACAAACGGCAGTGCTGCTGCATCTGTCAGTATTCCTCTTGTCATGTTTTTGGAATGATGGATATAAGAGTGACTTGTTCTGTCTTTATTCCCTCTTTACTCGGTTCAGTTACTCACCTCCTCTACACAGTAAATAGATGCTATTCAACTGAAGAAATTTGTTTTTCAAAGACTCTGCAAACTTATCAATTAATATTCCATATACTGTATATATGTACAAATAAAAAAATCAATAAAGTGATCACTGAAGTAAATTACAATGATGCTGGAAACACATTACAAAATACATGAAGCTAATCTTGTCTGGGAGTATGGAGGTGTCTGAGAAGGAGTCTCATAGAGATATTTAATTGAATTCACATGAGATGGGCAGGAACCCTGTCATCTGATGAGCTGATTGAATTAGGAGCAGTAGTTCTACTGATCTCTAATTGAATAAGAGCACCAAAAGAGACAAAATGTGCACTATTCTCCCATTTTCTAAATGCTGATGCTCCCTCCAAATATCTCACCAAACGCTTTTTGTGTAGTCGTGTATAGGAAAATCTAGTATTCCTTTGATCATTCATTTCATTTTAAAGTTAATTTTAAATATAAAGGTTTTAATACTAGCACAGGAGTAATTATGATTAAGCTAGCTATATGATAATAGCTAACAACACAGCTATTTATAATCTAACACCAAAATAAGAAAAATAAAAAAATATATATCTTTCTTTCATTTCATTATGAAGTTAAAATTCTTTAATAATGAATTATTTATGTGATACTGCCCTGTTTGACCTAAACATAAATTATTTTGGTCTCATATTCTCAAAAGTATGAGGGTTTCAAAATGTTATCATTATTAATAAAAGGCATATTGATATTGTTATATCGTCCATTTCAGTTCACCCCATCATTTATGTTTACTAAAGGAATAGTTGCTTTAGTATTGCTGGAAATGTACTCAGCCTTAGGCCTTTATTATTAGCATTGTAGTGAAATATAGACTGGTATTTTTTCAAGAAGTGACGGTTTAAAGATAAAATGCCTTAATGATGGATTTGTTTCTTACAAACATGCATCTTTTGTTGACGCACTGGAGTCGTGTTGATTACTGGTGGAATACTGTGATTTTATCAGCTGTCTGGACTCTCATTTTGACGGCACCCATTCACTGCAGAGGATCCGTTGGTGAGCAAGTGTTGTGATGCTAAAGTTCTCCAAATCTATTTTGATGAAGAAACATCTTTGATGGCCTGACGGTGAGTATAGAGTCCGCAAATTTTCGGTTTTGGGTGAATTCTCCCTCTTACCTCACTCATTCTTTGCCACATACGCGTAGACCATTTCACCACAGACCAAGCACTGAACACAAACTAACCACAACTGATGATCAAAAAAGTATATAATGAACTGTTATTAGATTGCAGACACTATGTGGTTTGCTTTGGCTTTAGAGATCACAGAATGATGGAGATCTGAATTACTAAAACAAGAGAAGAAATGTGGAATCAAACATAGTGCTGACTGGGTCTGTCAGCAAGAATCGGTTAGTTAACTTTATCTTCAGGCTGAAGTGGACGTGATGACATCATGATGTGTGTTTCCAGAGAGCCCCTGATTGCTGTCTCTAGATCTGTCTTTTTTAAGAGATTCCTCAGTGGAATCTATTCAACTCTATTCAACTTATGTGTGTGTTAGGTTTCAACTGGGTTAAAAGTGCAATATAATAATTCTGAAAACAAGCTAAACATGGGATTTAAGATGAGCTAGACAGAGGCTTGGCTACCTGATATTCCTCTCCAGCAACAAATATATAAAAGTGCTGAGGTCAAGCTCAATTCTCTGCTTTCTAAAAGTGATTCTGCATCCTCCCCGATCAAAAACAGACTTTTGAATAATTTTACTGCTGCAGTTAATTGAATAAGGTATTCAACTGTCTTCCATGTCTTAACATAAAAGCTGTGTATATGCTTGAAAAACAAATACCCCTCATCTGACATGTACATCTCTGGTGATGGATACAGTTCATGAGAACACTGGGCAACAAGAAGATCAATTTGAAGAAATAAATAAAATCAGAGTCTTCTAAAGTACAACTTTTAATTCTCCAACTCCCCAGACTGAATCTTCAAAGTCACTTATGTATTAAAAAAAACTGAAGGTGTGTTTCTTAAACGTCTGCCCATGTTAAATAGCCAAAGTGCAACAGCAAGCACCGACTTTCCAAGTGGATTTCCCATTCCAATTCGCATTTCCTTCATAAATATCTACTGCAACAAAGAGGGTTAAAACTGAATCGGTACCTACCAAAACAAAAAATGAAATTATTGTATAACTCACATTTTATAATACACTTTACTACATAAAATTATACATAAAATGTCATATTTGTAAGGGCTCCCTAAAATGTCATGTTGAAAGGTTCCTTAAAATCTTGTAAACATTCCTATAGCAGTTTTACAAATACAACATTGTAATTTTTTTAAATGCAGTTTCTCACAGCACTTCTACAGGTGGTTCTACTGCACTGACCGCTGGGTCTGAGGTCACACTGAAGCAGGAACAGAGGACCTTCTCACCCAGTAATTATCAGGAATGTCCTGCGGAGACAAGACTGAGGCTCTTTCATACTCTAATGAAAGTCATGCTCCCTGTCTTAACATGGAAAGTGCCATGTCTCAATTTGACTATTCGAGGATGTAGAGGGCAAGACAGAGGGGCTGGCACATAGGGTCCAACCCATCTCTCACAGTTAATCGGCACTGCTATGAAAAATTGTCACTTTATTAATTAATTGATATCATTAGATAATATACAATAATGTATACATACATTTAATGATTTAATGTTATATTATTTATATAATTTTTTTCACAGAATAATTATTAATACAAAAAAATGTTTTGGTCAATGGCTCGTAACGCCACATGACTCAGGTTTTTAGGTACTGGTTAAACCTAAATGTTAAAGACAAAAGACTCTCTCATCCATTTTTTTCCCCCTTCACTTTACGCCTTAGGCTCACGCGCCCTGCCCACTGATAGCTTATTGAATTACAGCTAATATTTCAATTGATATCACATGGAACGAAAACTTTTTTTTCAGTCACCCTCTGGCTCAGGAATGCCTTCTGTTCGGTTTAAATGAGAAGAATGAACCTTAGTCTTGATTCCCAACGATTCTGCTGTCAGTCTCATACTTGCTTTTATAGAACAGTGAATGGTTATTATACATTAGGGAATGTAAATAATGTAATTATCATATATAATTATACAAGCCGTAATTGAGCTAGAGTCTTTTACTGTCACGTCAAAAAAAGGATCATTTTATATTTACAAAAGAGAAAGGCCATGGCACAGCTAAACAGAGTAGAGAAGGATTATGGGATATAGATACATTGTTCCCATATGAACCCATAAGACCAAGAACATATTGCAGTTCATTGGCTATTGTGTTCAGTACTGTATCCATAGCTTTGTATATATATATAAACTAACATGGATTAGTATTGTTTAGAGGAATGTGAATGCTTTTTTACTATGTGGCTATTTGTGTCTATCGTCTCATGAACTTGTTTTATTAATACTGACAGGTCTAAAGTGATTTCTTTTAAAGAAATGAGAGAAATGGAATCTATCATGTTTAGTGGTGCCATTATTTTCCTGAATGAATCAGTTTTTTTTATGAATCTGTTGAATGAAAGATTCAATGACTCGCTTCCTTATCGCAAACTACTGGACTAACAATTTATCTGCAGAAAGAGTCGCTGAAATTCCCCACCACAAATGCAACCTTTGGAGCATCAAATAAATATCTGAAATCCAGTTCAAAATGGAGAGCAATCTTCCACCGCAGTGTGGTCTGAAAATCACACATCCTCCTCATCTCTTGGTTCAGATTTATGTTACGGGCTTGTCTGTTAACTGTAAATCATCATAGACGGGGGAAAAAAAATGGAGTGCTGTTTCTGTAAACAATTACATATTGTGCAAAATGTAGTATTGAGGCATCTTAGAAGACAATACAGAAGAACAAAATCCATGCAGATTTTAGTATCAAACAGAAAAGAGCTATAGAGATAAAGTGGATTCAAAAAGTTGGAGAGAAAGATGCAGATGGAATAAATAATAGATCGTAGAAAATTCCCTAGATAATGAAAAACATTTCTTCCCTGATTGGGACTGGGTTTGGTTTAGTGATGTTTTATCACCCGTTCATTTTTTTCTAAACATTGGCCTGAGCCAGTTTTCTCAAAAAACATTTACTCTGTCATTATAGGCTTTGTCGAATTTTTCATAGTCACGTAAAATCATTTTGTTTCCTAATCCACATGTGCAAAATGATACCCAAGAGGTTGCCAGCCAAAAATAATTGCTGCAAATAACAAATCTATGGAACTCAATGGGCACATCAATATGGAGTTTCAAAAGACTATATGACAGCACCTTTGAACAAAGCATAGTCCGATCATAATGAACTGCAGATGCACATGTGGATGTTCTATGTACTTTACATTTTCCATGCCCAGATTTGTAGGTTTTTAAAGATCGCACCGCTGCAATCTGTCACAGCTTATAGATACTTTACTGTGGGTTTGATCTCAGTTTTGAAATTTCATAAGAACATTCATGCTTTATACGTTATGTGGGAACCACAGAATTAGACTGGAATCTCATCACATTCACTTGTATGAGCTCAGACATGCTTTTAAAGGAATAGTTCACCAAAAAAAGACAATTTGATTACAATGTACTCACCCACAGGCCATCCAAGATGAGCTTGTTTCTTCATCAAAACAGATTTTTGGAGAAATTTAGCATTACGTCACTTGCTCACCAATGGAGCCTTCAGAATGAGAGTCCAAGCAGCTGATAAAAACATCACAATAATCCACCAGCAATCCACATGACTCCAGTCCATAAAGTACATCTTGTGAAGCGAAAAAACAAATCCATAATTAAGGCTTTTTCAGTATTAACCATTGCTTCTAGACAAAATATGAGTCCATAATAAGCCCATCCATAATAAATGAATCCCTGTTGTCCTCTCAGATCAGAAATGACACATTTGATAAGAACTGTTTCTGACTGTTTTTGCTTGTGAACTGTGCTTGATCTGTGCATAATTCTCCCCTGATTTAGATTAATTTTCACTGAAAAAGGGTAATATTTTGCGTATAGATGACTAGTTGTAAGTAATTTTAGTTAGAAATTACTTTAGTTAAGAAGTCAAAATCATTTTAAAAGCGTCAAGTAATCATGTTTTTAGAGGTTGTTTGAACTCTAATTATTCTGACGGCACCCATTCACTGCAGAGGATCCATGGGTGAGCAAGTGATGTAATGCTACATTTCAATGAAGAAACAATCTCATCTACATCTTGGATGGCCTGAGGTTGAGTACATTTTCATTTTTCAGGCACATTTTTTTAAAATTTCAAAGTTTGAGTTTCTCATTGTCTTTTTTAACACTGTACATTTTCCAGATGGACGGTATGTTCAGTCAGCAGCTGAGATCTGATAGAGCCTTCAAGCTTTAGACAGCTGGACTCCAGACCAAGTTTTCTTCCTTTTTTTTTTTTTTTTTTTTTTGGTCATTGCCTTTATCTGCCATCACACTAATATGTAATCCTTTTAGATGATGCACCCGAGATTCATATTCTTAGGTAAAGTCTAGCAGGACTGAAAGGTTTTCAAAGAGTCTTTTTGGCTCAAATGCCTTTAAAAACCTTTAATCTTCACCATCAGACAGGGCCTTACAGAAGAATCTCCAGTTGTGGTTCAGTCCAATCCAGAAACACGTACATATGGGGAGCATTTCAGTATAACTCCAGAAACATATGTAAAAGCCATCGATGGAATGGAAGAAGATTTATGCTGCACACTAGAGCTGCATCAGCATCTCTCCTAATATATTCTCATACAGTAGTTTCATATAAAGAGCATTCTTGTGAGGATATATTGATGAAGTCTATTTTGTTTGTCCAGCTGTTATGTGATTTCTTATCTGTATTTTGATGCTTTTGGTCATTCTGGACATATGTGATGCTCAGTTGAGCTCAGATTGTCATTGGTCATATAACTCAAATGAGAAACAGAGAAGTGATTCAAAATATTTAGGGTAACAAAAACTTTAATCAGGGATGTCACAGAGAAATTAGCTGCCTCAGGCATGTTTTACATACCACCACTCTTTTTTTCTGGGAATATCTTTAAAGTAATAGTTCACACAAAAATGAAAATTTGCTAAAAATGTCTATCCAAAAAGTAGATGAGTTTGTTATTGGATTTGGAGAAATGTAACATTGCTCACTGATGGATTGCCTGCAGTGAATGGGTTCCGTCAGAATAAATCCAAATAGCTGATAAAAAAAATCATAATAATTCAGTATATCAGTTAATGTATTGTGAAGTGAAAAGCTGTGTGTTTGTAAAAAACTAGTCCATCAATATGCTATCTTAATTTTAAACCATCGCTTAAAACATGGCCAAAATACCAGACCATAATCCATAATAACGCTTCCCTAATTGAAAAAGTCCCTTTTTCCACCCCTTGTTGGATTTCCACTACATATTTTAGAACCGTTTTAACTTGTAAATGGTGATTGATCATGCATATTTCTCTCCCGTTTCAGATGAGAGGACTTTTCCACTGAAGAAAGCAATATCATAAATAGAGGACTCATATTTTAGCTGGAAGCAATGGTTTGAAGTTAAAAAAAAATCTTAATGATGGAGGTGTGAATTTATCCAATGGGGAAAATAAAATGAATTTACATCATGGATGACCTGAGTGTAAACTGAAAGAAATTTTTCATTTTTGGTATTCCTTCAACTGACGTCTTTTCAGAAATTAAACTCTCCCCTTACATTACAGTGTAAAAAATACAGTGGGTATGGAATAGAATAAGCCCCCTTTAAAGTAATCACATTTTGAAACTCTCCAGCCTAAAATGAAGACTTACACAGTTTTTGTTTGATCTATTGTATTTATTCAGTGCGACTTATAACATCCAAGTGAAGGATACAGCACCAATATGCAAAAAACAAAACAAAATAAAAAAAAAACAGAATCACTCAATTCATACGTAATTGAGTGAACACAAGCTCAAAATTACATTTTGAATAAGGATATTTTTCTTACAAAAACACATCGATTCACTACAGGAGGCCTTTGTTCACCTCCTTCATCCACTGTGTGCTCAATTTTGCTGTGTGCTTTGGGTCATTGTCATGTTGTAAGGTAAACCTTCTTCCCATTGAAAACTTTCTGGAAGACGGCAGCAGATTTTCTTCAAGAATTTGACTGTATTTTGCCCGATCCATTTTTCCTTCTATCCTCATAAGTTCTCCCGTCCCTGCTGCAGAGAAACAGCCCCATAACAGGATATTACCACCTCCATTTACTGTAGGAATGTTGTTATTTGGATGGGGAGCCAAATAATTAAATCTAATCTGCCCCAGAATCTTCAAGGTACATTTTAACAAAGCTCAGTCGTGATTTGCATGTAGCCTTTCTTGAGTGTCTTTTTTTCTTGCAACCCTCCCATACAAGCCATATTTGTGGATAATTTGTGATATTGTTGTCACATACACATAATCACCACTCTTTGTCATAAATTCTTGCATCAGCTTCAGTGTTGCTGTAGGCCTCTTGATCGCTTCTCTGAACAGTTTCCTGCCCTTTCATCCAGTTTGGAGTGACGTCCTGATCCAGGGAGGGTCTGTGTTCTACCAAATACCTTTCACTTCTTAATAATAGACTTCACTGTACTTCTAGGGATTGATGAAGCCTTTGACTTTTTTTTTGTATCCTTCGCCTGACTTGTGCCTGTCCACAACTTTATCCCAGAGATCTTTTGACAGTGCCTTGTCACCCATAGTTGATTGTTTGCTTCAGTTGCACTACCAAGGACTGAAATGCTCCAGGAAAGCTCTTTTCATGCTGAGCTCATCAAAAGTAGTTGAAAATCAAATGGCTTTGTGTGCCATTGAGAAGGTGATTAGCTACACCTGATTGAGTTTATAAATCATTTTTAGGAGGAGGGGTAATCCTTTTTCCAACTCAGTGATTCTGTTTTTTATTTTTATTTATTTATTTTTGACATGTTGGTGTTATATCTTTCAGTTGGATGTTATAAGTTGCACTGAGTAAATACAGCTGGATAAACCAATAACTGTGTCCGTCTTTGCTTCAGGCTGCAAAGCTACAAAATGTGGTTATTTTAAAAGGGGTTATTCTTTTCTATACCCTCTGTATATTTATTTGTTTTTATATATTTACTGCTTATATACACCTTTTAAATGTGTTTTAAATTTAGATATTTATGTAAAATGCTGCATGATAAAGATGGTGAAAAGTGTAGGTATGTAAAATAATAAATATATATATTTTCATATATAATAAATACATATATAATTTTAGAGCACTACAATTATACATATACAAATACATAACTTGTCTTTTTTTATTTCTGAAAATGTAAAATAATAAATATATATATTTTCATATATAATAAATACATATATAATTTTAGAGCACTACAATTATACATATACAAATACATAACTTGTCTTTTTTTATTTCTGAAAACAAAAAGGCAACAAATACGATAAGACCATACAAAAACAAAATGAGGGGGCAAAAAGAACGAAGCACAACTACACAAAATTAAAACAAAGATTAAAGAATAATCACAGAAAACAACAGTTTATGTATCAAAGTCTTTTATTTTTGACATTTCTGGACATTCATAAAACATTTATTTTAAAACTAAAAAATTTACAGTAACTCCAGAATTATTTTTGCAAAACAGAAAACAATACTTTGTTTTAAGGCATTTATGAATGGCTAAATTTACTGTATAAAAACAACATTTCCCTAAAATAAAAATATTGTTCAGGAAAACTGAGTGTTTACATCTTCAATTATTATATAAAAGGTTATGTCATCTCTAGTAAATTCAGATACCAAAACAATTGATATTTTAAGCGTTTTTTTAATGCCTATTTGTTTGGATATTTGGCGCCCCCCTCTGTTTATAGCGAGAACAGCAATGCCAATGATGAAGAGGAGCTTTTCACGGATTTTTACAGAGACGGCTGCAGCACAAAGGGGGCGTCTCACTGTTTCCACTCGTGGCATGGTGGCCTATTTTGAATCTTATTCATGAATGAGTGGAGGTACACTGCAGAAGTGGTACAACTTACACAGATGTCTGCAACTGTGTTGAGTAGTTGTGGTCAGTCTACCCAAACCAGGTTAATGAAGGCCATCCACTTATGCTCTGTTAAGACTGTCTTAACATTGGCTTCTGGTAAAGCTCAACACCAGAACTCCTTCAAAGCTGGGCAGTGGGATGGAAAACACGTAATAGCATTCGAACTCTGTTTAGATCCTGCGGTGTTGCTTTACCACGACAAGGCTTTCCCCCTCACGCAGGTCTCCTGAACTCTGTGTACCCCAGAAAAGTATGAGTAGAAGGAACAATATAACATACATTATATATGATTTTTGTTGTTGTTGATGGCTTTTGAGTTAAGTTAAATGACTGGATGAATACATCAGTCATAAAGCATGTCCTAAAACACGTCCTAGTGTGATTTAGATTTGGATTATGGTTAAAAAGTTTGGGTCTGTAAGAATTTAAATTAATAAAGTTAATTTACAATGCTAAAAAAGACTGTAAAGACAATTTAAAAATACTGTTCAACTGGACGTTCTGTTTATCTAAGAATCCTAAAAGAGTTTGGATTCCACAAAAATATCAAAAACAAAGGAATGTTTCTTGAGCATCACATTAGAATGATTTCTGAAAGATCAATGCGACACTATTTGAAAATTCAGCTTTGCAATCACAGAAATAAATGACATTTTAAAATATATTCAATAGAAAACTGCTTTTATAATCTTTAAACGAATAAAGAGACTAAGAATACATAAAAAAAAAAACTTATGATCCCAATCTTTTACACATTACTTTATGTATTGTATTTTTTTTTCACTCACTTAAATAGCATTTATGGTAACACTTTTTTAAGCACCAATTCTCAAACTTAAGTAGTTGCTTATTAATGTTTATTTGGCTGTTAATTAGTACTTATTTGGCACATATTAATGCCTTATTATGCATTACCATATTTAATATCACTTAACCCTACCTTACCATACCTAAACGCACCAACTACCTTACTAACTATCAATAAGCAGCAAACTAGAAGTAGAATAGAAGAATCTAGAAGACCCAGTATCTCAATTCTGCATCTGTTTGCTTGGGGGCAATCATTTTCTTTATTCAGGCTCAAAGAAAGAGGTTTTCACATTTTATGGCAAGTGTGTTACTTCAAAACTATCAACAATAGAAAACCAAGTGTATGTTGCTGGTGACAATGTTTCTCAAATATATGAGATGAAAATTTATAACACATCCATGGCACGGCTTCTGGAGCCAGAAAGGTCATTATTCTTTTTTAGTAAAGGGATTATTGCAAATGCTTCGGACTTCAGCAGGACACTACACCATGCTGCCATTCATTTTGGTCCACTCAAAAATGTCCTGCTCACACACAATGTCTGAATTGATGAGCAGGTAGCGATCGCCAACGCAGAAGTGTTTCTGACAGGCAGCGCATTTGAAGCATTCGAGGTGATAGACTTTGTCGCGGACACGCATGGTCATTTCAAAGGCCCGGATTCTCTTTTCACAGGAAGCGCAGAGCCCGTCCTGACCAAACAGTCTGCAGAGAAGGAAACATAAATATTAATGCACTTTAAAGAAAAACATGCATACAATTCATATACTTATTAGACATAAATTAGGATTTGCCGATAATAAACTTGAACCCTATGAAGCTTATTTTACCATATCTGACAAGCACATTTCTAAGACCTCTAAATCATTATCAAAACTTGGTAGAAAAACCAGTTCTACACAATCTAAAGACTACATGACGCCTCTATTGATTTATCATATCATCCCCAACCCCCAGGTTTTTGTAGGGTACATGTCTCATTTTGCGGTGACATCTTTGCAGGTTTTTAATAAAATAAACATAAGAATAATGTTATATTGTTTTAATATTTAAAGTTGAACGCTTACCGGACTAAAGCAACTTAAGTTAAGTTGATTATCCATTCATCATTCTTAAGAGAAATAAATATGATTAATCAGGCTTCTGAGGAATGTTTATTTGTACATCTCTCAATTATTATATTAAATTATATTTGCCCACCAAAATAAAAGCTCTAGAGCTTTGATCATAACACTAATATTATTGAGAGATATAGAGTGACAGATGATATTTATATGCATGTAAATGTAAGCAGGCTGCTATACTATTACAAAGATCTCGATTTACATGGCAAGCTATAAAGAATTTCATCTTTTTGGACTTAAGAATATTAGCATCTGCACCAAATTGCAGTTTGTGTTTTTATTTTTTTTATTTTTTATAAAAGCCTGATGTACAGGTGCATCTCAATAAATTAGAATGTCATGGAAAAGTCCATTTATTTCAGTAATTCAACTCAAATTGTTAAACTAATGTTTATTTACAATTAAAAGAACCAAAGGCTTTAACTAATTCAGTCTGTGTGTATTGAATTTATTTAATACACAAGTTTCACAATTTGAGTTGAATTACTGAAATGAACTTTTCCACGACATTTTAATGTATTGAGATGCACCTGTATTCAATATGAAGAGAGAGAGAGAGAAAAAAAACAAATAAACAAACGCATGCTAACTTTGACTTTGTGTAAAGGCTTAATAGAATTTCTAATAAAATTCTAACTATTAGAACAAATGTTAGGCTTTACAGGGGTAATAAAGAATTAAAAGTTCATTTCAGGCCTGCCACTCGTACCTGAGGTAGTCTCTCCTGCACAGCTTCCTGCCAAGTTTGTAGTAAAGCCTGCGGCCCACCTCGCCTAAGCGGCAGCCGCAGAGGTCACAGCTCAGGCAGTCCTCGTGCCAGTACTGCTCGATGGCCTTGAGGAAGAAGCGGTCCCCGATGCTCTGCTGACATCCGCCACAGGTCAGCAGCGACGGCGGCATCTGAAGCACCTCGTCCACGGGTTCCCTGTGGAACACATTCAAATATGCGATGCACCATTATGAACACCAGATGGCGCTAGTATGTATTTTATTGAAACCGCATAAAACTATATCAACAGTAAAACTGACAAACAGATGAGATACTATTTTTTCTAGATGTACCTACATTTTATTTATAAATAAATGTTTGCTTAAGCTGTAACTACTGTCACGTGATCCCAAGGGAGAAAATAGTTAAGTGCTGTAGGCAAATGAGTCGCTTTGGGTCACTGCACACAGACTTAAATTAGCCCATCTATTCCCACTGGTTAACATTTGTGACCAAATTTTACTTTTGAGTTGGAGATGACTAAAAATATTTCCTAACGCATTTTATACAGAATCGTTTTAACTCTAGACTGTTTTGAGGTCGTGTAAAAATTCACATTTACATAGTCACATGACCAGAGCTGTTTAATCCCCTCTGAATAAAGTCTGTGCCAAAGCTTCGTTGAAGGAAGGGTGTAAAACATATCACAATGCATATATAGCCATATAATATAATATATATAATATACATATTATATTTGAAGGGTCTATTATGAATGTAGCCTACAGAGCATAAGTCATTAGTCACAATATGTGAATGTTAGTTAACCCATTCTATTAAGACTCATTTATTCACATTATTAAATCTTAGTATTGTTACATTAAATTAAACTACGTAAAGTTTTTCTTGGAATATCATTCTTATACCCCTAATAAAAAATAGTTAATAGAAAATTATGTTACTTTATTGCAACTTTGTTTACGATCTTACCAAATGTTAATTTATATGGCCTACTATATATTTTAGGAAATGCAGCGTTTTGGATAATAGAGAACATAAATTAGTTTAACTGGTGAAAACGCGATTAAATGAGTTAAGGAGACTTTAAATAAGTCCAAATGTGATTATTATAAATGTATTATCGTCTGATCACTAATATTGGCAAAATAAAATAATAATAATAATAAAAAAATAAACAAATGGAAACCCAAACGACCCTATACATTAACATCTTACTTACTCGTTCGTTTCCAGTGTTTTCCGTTCAATTGTAGATGCCATATTAAATACTGTTTAAGAATAATTGACTATTACATTTGATATGCGCACTTTCCGCCAAATATGTCCCACACTCGCCGTCTGCGGCGCTGAAAGACCATCAACGTCCTGCTAAATCAACTCCCTTCAGAGAAAAAAGCTTCAGAGATCTGGAGCACCTGCTTTGCTGCCTCTCAGTGCACTGAAGATCAACAACCTATAGCACACATTATGTCCCAAGTGCATCAACGTAGCTTCTTTGCATTAGAGTCTGTCTCCACGCATTCAACCCTCATCCTATCCTATGTTGTTTCGGAAATAGTAGGCTACGCGGTGACAGGCAGATGTCCCCCACCGCGCTGTTTAATTACTCCAGTGCAACGGCGTGATCGAGCTTGGTTTCTCCTCTGTGCTGCATTTTGTGCTGCAAGTCTCCACAGCACTGTCCCGTAGGGCTGCTCTCTGTGGTCCCGTTATTATAGGGTAGCAGGTATTTTTAAATGGCCCTGCCCCCTCAGTTTCTGCTTTCTTTTCCGACTTCCTGCTCACGACCGCTCGACAATGAGAGGAAATAGCGCTCTTTCATGCGCCAGACGGGTGACTACCAGTCAATTATAAACCCGCCGGCTCGTGACTGTAGGGCTCACGAGCTCTAACAGACAGGCTCCCTATCACATACCTGTGATCCAAACATCAAAGAGGTTTAGGAAAAAGATGCAGACACATAGGCTATAATTAACAATGCGTTAATGTTTATGAAAACACGCGGGAAATCCAAGGACACAGTAGTAATATAATATAAGGGGGACCTGGGCACGTTGTTACAAGGGTTGTTGCCCAACATTAGTTACGTAAATCAGACATAAACTAGTATTATAATGCTAGTTTACATCTATTCAAATTTTAATAATAAATTCTTTAATTTATATAATTTGTATTATTAAAATTGTTGTATAATTGTATAATAATTTGTATAATTTATTTTATTTATTTGATTAAATTTAATTTAGCTGTAAAGCTTATAATCTGTTTTTTTTTTTTTTTTTTTGTCCATGGCAATAATGTAGACATTCAAAAGATGTCTTTAAAAATACCCTAATAAAGGGGTTTCAAACTGGGAACACAAGAGGGGGTCTGTGGAAATGTTTAGCGCAAAACAGTGTTAAAAACATATAATGAAATGAAATAAATAATAAGAACATAGAGAATGCATGAATGAATCGTAAAACTAAATAAAATTACATTAAAACGAAGAAATTAATATATATAACAGTACAATGAGTAGAAAATAATTTGTAATGTAACCTAAATTTTTTTCCAAATAATATTTTACACATTTTCATAATATTTACTTTTTCTAGTATAAATTGGGCCTTCATACATGAAAACGTATAGCTGTCTTTTATATTGTGATTTTTATATTATTATGGAAGTCTCTCGCATGGGGTTACTCATCTATGAGGTCTGCTGTGGCATAGAAGATAGAAAACCTGTGCCCTAATTCACAATGTTCATGTACTGTTAAAGGCTTAATCATATGAAAACACATTATTCTGTAATTGCAATGCAACTAACAGACAAGTAAATGGCTCTTTTGAACCGTTTTCTCCTGATCTATCTCTTCACACTCATCTCTGCTTTATGTCGTTGGGGAAAACTCTTCTTATCTCCTGCCAGAGCAGTTCGGGTAGTGTCAGCAGCATACTGGGCCAGGAGATAAAACACCCCGCACAACACTGTTGGGACAAACATCATCAGTGCTCAGGGGTCTTCAGTGGTTGCATCTCAGCCAAATGTTGGCTGTGCCAATCTGGCCCTAACCCTGTGGGGTCAGTGATTGCCATTCAGCTATAATTTGATTGTTTTATTATA
This sequence comes from Carassius gibelio, assembly GCF_023724105.1. Classification (NCBI taxonomy): domain Eukaryota; kingdom Metazoa; phylum Chordata; class Actinopteri; order Cypriniformes; family Cyprinidae; genus Carassius; species Carassius gibelio. Next base: position 13,522,920 of record NC_068388.1, read on the forward strand.
TTCTGACTCGAAAAACTACATTTTATTCTAACAAATGTAAAGTTTTGTTGAAAGTGGGCACAATTTTTCTTTGAGTGCCAAAATACTTTCCTTTTTTTCATTCACTTTTATTTAATATACATTTAATTAGCAAAATATAAAATACCATATATTTTGTGAAAACCTTGATATAGTACTATTCAAGTGTTTGTAAAAAATTGCTGAAATAAATGCTCTTCATTGAGCTTTCTATTCATTAAACAACCACCCCCCCCTCCCCACAAAAAAAAAAAAAAAAAACATAACAAAACATAAAAAAATAAATGGAAGCAACAAAAACTGTTGATAATATTAAGAACCATTATTAATAACTGAACACCAATAATAATTGATAACCGAGCACCAAAATAGAAATTAGAATGATTTCTTGAGGATGTGACATTGAAGACTGGAGGATGCTGAAAATTCAGCTTTGCAATCACTGAAATAAATTACATTTTAAATTGTAATAATATTTCACAAGATTACAGAAGCAACACACAGTATTTTTGAACAAATAAATGCAGCCTTTGTGAGAAAACATTCAAGAATGTGTGTGTGTTCTTATATGTACAACATTTAGAGAAACAGATTTCTGGGTAACACTTTAAAATAAGGATCCATTAGTTAATGTTAGTTAACTACTTTCGTTAACATGACCTAAGCAAGAACAATCCTTCTACAGAATTTATAAGTCTTAGTTCATGTTAATTTCAACATTTACTAATGCATTATTTAAATCAAAAGTTGTGATTGTTAACATTAGTTAATGCACTGTGAATTACCATGAACTAACAATGAATAACTGTATTTTCATTAACTAACATTAACGAAGATGAATAAATACAGTAATAAATGTATTATTCAGTGTTTGTTCATGTTAATTAATACATTAACTAACATTAACTAATGGAACCTTATTCTAAAGTGTTACCGATTTCTGAATAATGCAGATGATAACATAAGTACAGCGTTTACTTGTTTGCTTCGACAGTTTGTTTTTTAATAGCTGTTAAACTGTGTGCATAAGGCGTCCACCATTTCCTGTGGATTGGACACAGCAAACCCAGAGGATGTACAGGAAATGAGCACAGATGAACCTCGGCAGGGGGTGGTATGAGCTGGCTGACTTCCTACTCGTTTCACTTGATCACCCTGCTGGACTCTGATTGGTTGGATAACTCCAGATGGCCCCCCCTTGCTAGAAGAAGGGCTTTTGAGACAGCGCTTCGGAAACCACTGAATGTCAACTCATCTACTTGGCAGGAAAAGATTTCTTAACTTTTGGGTAGGTTTCCTTCATAAATGGTTAGGGATGTAGTAAACATATCATGGCTTATGATGTCTCTATGTTATTAGCTTTTTTCTAAAAATGCGATGTGTTATACATTTAAAGAAAATCTGAGAGCCACTGTGAAGTCACATGACTTTCAGCCAAGCATGGTGACCCATACTCCAAATTTGTGTTATGCATTTAACCCATCCAAAATGTACACACACAGCAGTGAACACACACCTGGAGCAGTGGGCAGCCATTTATGCTGCAGTTGGTGGTTTGGTGCCTTGCTCAAGGGCACCTCAGTCATGGTGTTGCTGGCAAGGGACTCAAACCCACAACCCTAGGGTTAGGAGTCAAACGCTCTAACCACTAGGCCATGACTTCCCCAAGCAAGACAACATATTGTGCAAAGTCCAAAATATTCTTTGTCTCAGGAATTTCAGGAAAACTGAACTCTTTTGTAGTTTCGTAGGAACAGAAACTGGAATAATCACAGAACAGAAATAAATTTAACACAAGCTTAATTGATGAAACCAAATTCCCAAAACAATTAACATAAAACAATAATTTTAGATTTTAAATTGATTTTATTTTTTACATATCTGTTTTTAGGAATATGTTATGATTTGCTCCAAATTATACAATTTATAGCATGAAATTATATATCAAAATAGCATAAAAGCATAAAATAGCAAATGTGATATGGATTTTTTTTTTTTTACAGAATATTTAGTTTATTTATTTTATTTTAAAAGAAGGGAATAGCTAATAAAAAAATTGTTTGTTTGTTTGTTTGTTTTACTGTACACCTGTACATGTTTATTCTTGGGTGATTGTTTCAGGGATAAACTGTTATCCCTTTAAAGCTTTTATTAGACATTTTGACCTTTGACCCTTGTCCCTAATATTTAACCCATCATTAATGCCGTACAGCTGTACAGAAAAAAATAAAAAATAAATGTTGAGTAAATAAATTACCAGTTGTTGTGACAATATTGAAATAATCTTGAATATAAATGAATGACTGATAATACTTTGCAAAGCTTTAACCACATATTCAGGATTTGGATCTGTATATTAGGTGAAAATTTGCCCCCATGGTGGCCATTCATTGTCTATAGTAATTATACAGTCATGGTATTTTAATATTATTATTATTTTGGTATTTAGCTTTTACATATGTACAAACTTACATTTTCATAGGGAAATGTTGTTTATAGCATACAATATAATGATCTACATTTTTACTAACATTATATATATGATTTATATATATATATATATATATATATATATATATATATATATATATATATATATATATATATATATATATATATATATATATATAATTCCATACCTACTGTGACAGTGCTGAAATAATGTAGCAGTTTACAATTAGGCTTAGTGTTATTAATAAATCACTTTTGATATGGATTTTTAATTAGCACGTTAAGGGTTTTTTAGAAATCAGCCACTGAAACATAACACCAATTAACCAGAAATCTGAATAGATCTGTTCCTTGAAGTCTAGGTCCTCAGGCTCTGCAAGAGTATGCTATGAATTGAAAGTCCAGCCCTAATAGGAGATGCCATTAGAGTGACTGATCATTTGCCATGGAACATGCCTTGACTCAGTAACAAAAAAATGAAATACATCCTCTTATTGGATATGTCTGATATGTTCTGTTTTAATTAGGACCTATAGGCTGCCTTTAGCATACTGGAGAAGAGATCCATCACAGGCTGAGTAATCACAGTAAGGCGTATTTCCTGTAAGGAGAGAGCCTGGATGTGTTGTTGACTCTCTGATAGCATATACTCTGAAACAGCAATAGCCAGGCTACTGCTTCCTGTCTAATCTCAGTGTAAACTATTGTTGGCTCATTTTGAGAAGCTTGTGCGAACACCTTTATTTGGACTTAAGAAAAACATTGCTGTGATTACAAGTTTGCAGTTTGTTCATTGTAACCATCAGATGATCAATGATCAAAAAAGCCTTTTATTGACACTGATATATATATATTAATGGACTGTTTAAGTTGAGGACTGTTGCTGCTGTTACTAAACAAAACAGAGAGCAGAAGTGAGTCACTAGTTGAAAGAAAGCTTCACTCTCCCAAGAGATCTTCCTCTAATCAGTATTATTCCTGAAAGAAAACACCCTTTCAATAGAACATTGCTATCAAAAAGCAGAGCAACCATGTTAACTGCTTCCTGTATATGCCAAACAAAACCTCATGCAACTGCATTCACATTGTTTTTGAATATATATATCTAGCTATATGAATTATTTTTCCAATATCAATGCTTCTATAAGGAATAAAAATGCTTCATAAGCTTGGAAAGATACACATAGGAGAATATAATTTATTTTGCATTAATAAAAAGCCTTAAAATGCTAAACCTAAAAACCTAAATTTGAAAATGTGAATGATTAAATATTAATTAGTCATTCTTGTAATCATTTATTGCATGTACTTATTCATGTACATATTTTACTTTTCAGGAAATTTCGAGTTGACGGCATTGACTTCAATCTGTTTGGTGCCATCTGCTGGACCACAGTTTGATTTACATAAATAAATAAATAAATAAATAAATAAAACTATATTAAATAATGGTGTAGCGACTTGTTTGGTCGTTTAAAAAAGCCGAAAACTAAAACGATAATAATAAGAAATTGAAGGGGGAAAAAAGGTTATCAACGAAATAAAATAAAACACAGTCCCACAATAAAATACTAAATCTCACATTTATTATACTCTATTTTCCTCTATCTCCATGTTTATATAAAGTCAGCCAGTTCACATGCATTCAGTGACAAATCTAAATGAGGAAGTCATTGTATGCCTGCTTTGCAACTGAATCAAATATTAGTATTTTCTGCCATCTTCGTGACTCTTTCTTTTGCGTTTCATAAGTTATCTTTGTTTTTAGTTGTATATTAATTGGACAAGAAGTAAACGTAATAATAACCTGCATATAAATGTCAGTAGGACACAGGCAAAATCCTGGTCGACTCTAAACGGGGGCCTTACTCATTAAAAACCTTTTCCTCGCCTTTCAGTCTCTCTCAGTTGTCGGTGAGGCCGGCGGGGCGCATCCCATAATACACTGGAATAGAAAATAAAAGCAACACAATCAGCGCTTCAGCTTATTTACCTCCAGACGATTACATTTCTCCCTTGTGGATATATTACGTATAAAAGTGAGTAACGTTAAATACATGGATCCAAATCACAGACGTGAACGTTATACAGTAGATCCTGTGATGATTCGGACAGTTTCAGTTTAAAATGCAGAAAAAGGGTTGCTATGACAGTGTTTTGGTAGTTTGCAGTCTACTTCTAGCAGTGGTGATATATCTTTATAATTTTGAGTTATTAAAACGTATATATCTGTGTATCGTACTTCATTGTCATGTTCAGCTGAAAATGTGCTAACGTTACTATCAGACAAAATATCTTCTGTATAATTTCGTTGTATAATGGAGTTATACGATTACTTAATTACTTGAACATGTATGAATAACATCTAGCACTTGGTATCATAACTGAATATTTGGTCGATCTGATTGAAAGAGTAAATAACTATTAAACCTGATCAAAAATGAAACCATCATCGGTCAGCACTTCCATCATGTTCCGCCCCAAATGATGATCACCTCACTGCCATTCAGCCAGATGCTTTCAGCATTTTAGTGTTTTATTCCTTCATTTTATTTTATTTTATTTGTTTATATTCTGCTATTAAAACTTCTCCTTTATCTTTGATCAGATGCCTTCGGCAACAAATGACACCAGGACTGTGAAGTCTGCCAGCCCAGACTTGGGATCAGTGAACCAAATCACAGCCAGCACCCAGCTGACTGGAACTCAATCAGAGGCCATGAAGCAAGTGCTGGTGGTCCTTGAAAAGAAAGTGCGCAATATGGAGAAGAGAAAGGTACTGGTTTCTCTTTATAACCTGTCAACTTCTGCATAATATTAGCACAGAAATGTATTGATAAACTACGTGTATGTTGTCCCACATCCTCAGAGTTCACTCCACTAACATCACTCATGCCTTCTGTACTCAACAAATTCTGATCGATCAGAGTTGTCATGCATTTCTTATAAATATTTAAGTTAAACATACATCATCCTTGGATTTCAATGGTGTGATCTGTTGATAAATGGGTTTAATGTGTCAGATTTTAATGTCAAAAACGTACCATGAAGTTAGATCGACCATATAGGGAAACCTTCTCTAACGCAGTTAACCAGACCCATTAAACGTTTAAGAAGCCATTGCTCTGTTTTTATGCATTTGAGTCATGCTGTATAAACCAACATCTTTTACATAAAGGTAAATCTCTTAAATTCATACAATTGTGCATAGTTTTAGCATATGCTAGCCGGTCAACTTGATGTTATTTTATTTCTCTTGACCAATGTATTTAACGTTACATAATTACTTATTTACCTATTTGTTTCTGCATGCACATGGAGATAAAGCTATCATGGCATCCTAAAACAGGTTCAGCATGCTAAAATGGGGAAACTGTGGGTGCAAAAAATGCATTTAAATGAGTTGTTAATGTTTTGGATGGATGCTCTCAGGCTTGTGTTGATGTGGGTTTGTCGAGGTAAATGGGTCAGAGGCAGCGGTGTCCTCGTGACACGCAGTAAGCGCCTTTTGGATTCTGCAAGTTTTTGAGCTTCACAGGAAACACTTTTAACTTGGTGACCGTGCAGCACATTGCTTTTATATTTGTTTATTTATTTGCTTAATGATCGTGTGTGAAAAGGAAGGGAAGGGGGTCTGTCATCGACTTTGCCTTCATGTTTTTCAAAGTAAAAATATTGTGGAACATGAAAGTGGATCTTGAGCACAATCATAGTCAGACAGACAGTCATGATTTTTGATTTGCATAAAGTGATCAGTGACTGTCCTTTTCTATTAAGAGATTTATTTAATGAAAAGTTATGGCATCATATCTTGTATGCCCGGTCTGATTCTGACATTATGCATTTGTGGAAATTGAACTTGCCATCTCTCACCCACTCTGTGAAATGGAATAATCTCCACATAACTCGGCCACATGCTGGAGCTTTCCGCACCAGAGTCCTTACTCTTAATCCACTCTGAATGGGAAATTGGTTTCATAATTAAAATTATGTACAATATTCTTAAACGTTTTTTGTATAGTTCTGCAAAAGATGCATAAAACGGATCAAAAGTGACCTTGAAAGACGTGGATAATGTAAAAAAAAAATATATATCAAATAAATGCTGCTATTTTAAACTTTCTAGGAACCCTGAAGATTTTATAACCATTTTCTAAAAAAAAAAAAAAAAATGTCCTGATGTATGCTTTATCTCTGTCATATGTTGTTGTGATGACCAATTCAGCTGGATTTTGAGATGGGGAAATGTATACATAACCCTTTGAGATTACTTTCTCCATTTTATTATAAAGCTTGTTTATTTCTCAAACACATTTCTATTTCTTTGTCACCTCTCTTCTGGCAGAGCAAGCTTGATGACTATCAGGCCAGGAACCGCAAAGGGGAACGTCTCAACCAGGATCAGCTGGTGGGTAAACACTCCATATTTTTGTCACGAGTTAATTGTTTTTCAGATTCCTGAAATCTTTCCTTTTTCTAAAATCAATTTAGGAAGCCCTGTCTAAGTACCAGGAAGTAATCCATAACCTTGAGTTTGCGCGGGAGCTGCATAAGAGCTTCTTGGCATTGGGTCAAGAAGTGAGTACATGAAAATTGAATTCGCTCTTTTCCATAGCCTGAGGACCTACAGTTTGTTTTTTGTGAATGTGTATAGATCTACTGCCGAAATTCACTGGAAGGTTTATACGAATCAGTGAAAATGTCTCCCACAATCTGTTGCTTTGGATAGATCCAGAAGTGTGTTAAGAAAGTGGCACGTCGTGAGCAACTCCAGCGTGAAGAGGTGGAACAGAAAAGACTGAAACGAGTTCTGGAGCTGCAGTTCCTTCTCGACCGACTTGGGGATGAAAGCGTGCGGCAAGAGCTACTGCAAGGAGCCGGCGGACCGTCGCTGCTTACTGAGAGTGACCTTACTTCCCTGGATGAGTTTTACAAGCTTGTGGGGCCTGAACGTGACCAAAACATCAGGTGAAGAAGACTGGCAGTCCTGTCTACACTACTTTACTCAGTTTAGAAATTGCTTGCAAATGAAAACCATGCTGTAAACAGAATAATTGGTGTATTTCCTACTGGAACATGAGTTGTCATTGAATTGACTTTAGGATCTCTCGCAGGGTAAATTTCAGACCGCTTGAGGTCACCACATTGGCAGAGCATGTTAAATTTGATAGCATCTTTGTAACTGTACTTTTATTTACTGCTGATTTGCCACTGTGCATCCAGGAAGATTTTAAAGAAGCTTAAAGGGTTACTTCACTCACTCTAATGTTGTTAAACACGAAGAACTTTAGTTTATCTTTGAAACGCAACAATATTTCCTCCGTTGAAAGTCAATTTAACCCTATTTTTGATCCTTCATAAAGTTCATATACATTATAAAAGAAATCCATAAGAATAGAGTACATTTTTAAATCTAGTTAATTTAAATTTCATTTAACAAATTTCAAATTTAGTTTGCTTCTCTTTTGGATTGTATATTCACAATGGAATGTTTTTATCTTACACAGGTTAACTGACCAGTATCAAGAAGCATCACAGCACTTATGGGAACTTTTGGAGGGGAAGGACAAGCCTGTGGCAGGAACAACATGTAGGTCAAATTGACTTTTTTAACTTCTTTTTAGGGTTTTGATAGGTCATAACATCTATTTATAAGTTTAAAATGGGAAAAAAAAAAGCAAGGCATAGATATGGGCAAAGGTGACATGTACTGCAGCATTCAGCCATGATGAATGTGCTGACTCAGCAGTGGGTGGAGGGCATGATGCATGTACCCCTGTCTTCTGTATCAGAGTGTGATCCTGCAGCAAACTCTCTAACGACACTGACTGTGAAAGATCACTTAATCAATGAGGGAAATCCATAGGTCATGCTAGTGACATGTTAATGGGCACAGTTAAAAGGCACATTAAAATTCTCACAGGATCGCTTTATTTGACCTAGTGTAAAAAAATAAATAATAATCTATCACTTACAGTAGCCCTGCTTTGGAAAGCTTCCAGCCTCTAGCACTTTTCTTCAGTGGTATTCCGTGGCAGGTCATGTGGCTCATGGCATATAAATACATCCATTTACTATGTGCCACCTGGGATTTTGGTATGCAGTGTAATGGTCCTCTATATTCGTTCAAGCTTTCCAGTATTTTTTTTATTTTTTTTTGTAATAAGTTACTTTTTTATTCTGCGTGGACGCATTCAATTGATCTCAACTGACAATAAAAAAACGCTTGTTACGTAAGATTTATATATTTAAAAAAATATGTTCTTCAGACAATCCGGAAACAATGTATCATGTTTCCAAAGAAAGAAAGAAAAAAGAATCAAGCCACCATTTTTAATTTAACTTGCTGCATTTTTTTTTATCAAATGAATGCCTTCCTAAACATTTGAACAGGAGTGTAAATGCTTGTTTTCAGATAAAGCACTGAATGAGATGTTGGAGCGGGTTTTGCAGAGCGGCTACTTTGATAGAGTGCAGTCTCATCAGAATGGAGTTTGCGCGGAGGAAGAGGAGCAGACGGCTGCAGTGGAAGTGTCTGAAGCAGAGGAGCACACTCCAGACACGGGTAAAACACTCCTTTCATTTCACATTGCTCAATCGAGCTACTGTCATTCTGAAACTGTTGCAATGTCTGTTGTTATGTCTCCTAACAGAGGGTGAAATGACAGAGTATGCAGAACCCGTTGCAACTGAGGTGACAGAGGTGAGACAAGTTGGTTAAATGCACTTTGTAAAATGCAAGCTTAAATGGGTCACATTTGAGTGACTTTTGACATGGAAGATCTGAGCACAAATGACTGAACAGAATTTTGATATTCTTTACAATTGCGTTTGTCTGACAACTATTCAATCATTTGTTATCAGATGTTTATCGCACCAACTAAATTAAAATGTTTATTGCACCAACATTCGTCTTTGTGTGAGCAGACCCTATTAGGGGTGCTCCGATCACGATCGGCCGATCGTTAATGCGCATCTCATCAGTAAAGCCAGTTCTCTAATCAGCGGTTAATTCCATCAGGTGCGTGATTTCCAGGCTTGGGAGGGTTACTTTAAAAATTTCTTCCGTTACAGTTACTAATTACTTCATAAAAAAAGTATTCAGTAACGTAATCCAAGCACCACAATATGAAAGTAATGTAACTGATTAATTTTTGGATTACTTCTGGATTACTTCAAGGTCAAATATTATTTTTTAAAAACAACATTTATTAATTAAGAATTTCACAGGACTATACAGACATCTAGTGCATGGTATTGGTATTACAGATTATTTTGTTTTATTTTGAAGAAAATATAATAAGAAATAATTTTAGGGAAATGTTTCTTCAACAGGAAAATAGAGAATACAAATTCATTTTTTTTCCCAAGGAAATATAATAAGAACACAATTCTTTGACAATGGAAAATGTTTCTTCAACAGGAAAATAGAGAATACAAATTCATTTTTTTTTTTTTCAATGAAAATATAATACGCACAATTTTTAGACAATGAAAAATGTTTCTTCAAAAGGAAAATAAATAATACAATTTTTTTTTTTTTTATCTCTTTGCAAATATAAAACTAATTTTTAAAAGTGCAAATGCTTCTTTAGGTTGGATGTTGAATCCTTCGATGAAGAAAGTGTTTTCGTTGCCGGAAGGCACAGTTTGCACTGCACAACGTTGTTTGCATTTTCTTCTTTTTAAACAAAATAGCAGCGGAATTTCCATGAAATCAACGCGTTTTTGCCTGCTGGCAGCATATCGTTTAGCAGCAGTGATTCAATCTGCGTCTGAGGAGATTGCAGACCGCTGTTATTTGCACATGCACCAGCGGGTGGCACACGTGACTCGCGTGAGTCATTAATCAAGCTGCGCTTAATATGGTGTTATTATGCCAAAATACTGATTTATTTAGTTTTAAATGAAATTCAGGATGATTGTAATCCTGAAAGTATTCCCCCTTTTTTCAAAAAGTAACTATAATCTGATTACTACATTTTTTGACGTAACTGTAACGGATTACAGTTACTGGATTTTTGTATCCTGATTACGTAATGCCGTTACATGTATTCCGTTACTCCCCAACCCTGGTGATTTCACATAGAGCAGCTGTTACTACACAGAGCCGTTGTTAATAGAGAAGATGCGCAAATCCACTTCATTTTCAGCGTTTATTGGCGCATCTTCTCAGTTAACAACGGCTCTGTGTAGTAACAGCTGCTCGATGTGAAATCACGCACCTGATGGAATTAACCGCTGATTAGAGAACCGGCTTTACTGACGAGATGCGCATAAAGATTGGCCGATCGTGATCGGAGCACCCCTAGACCCTATGCATGTCCCAGGTAATGTGGCCTGCCACATACCTGCTGTGAAATAAGTTCATTTTACCAAATTATTACTTGGGGGATTATTACTTAGGATGGTTGTGAAAAGTAAAGTACAGCTGTTTTTGGTGCGAAACATTTCACATAAGTTGATTTCAGGGACATATAATTTTCTTAACCTTTTGTCATTTTTCTCTCCAGTTTGTAAATAGGCAGTTTGTTTTGGAGAGCACAAGCAGCACTGGCGATAAGGAACAAAGCGAATGGGGTGTGGAGACGGAGGTAAGCTGCTCTAGAAATTGTTTAAAATAGTTTTATTCCTCCAACAGAGAACTGAATTGCTCATTCAATATTTGCTCATTCTCAGATGTATTTCTTGTATATGTATACATGTACAAACGTATGTACTTTTTTTTGTATTTTAGATTACTTTGTTACAGTTTATTACACATACATTCTGTAGTAGCTTATATTACATATTAACTTTTTTATTATTTAACTTATATAACAACAAAAAAGTTTTTTGTATACCCCATTATTTGTACTGTATATTTAATGTATTGAGCCTCTGTGAGAAGAATGAAACCTGTATTTGTGTTTTTTTTGTCACGTTGCATATAGTTATAATAACCATAATAACCTGTTTTTGCAGTCAGGACTTTGGAGATTCCAAAAAGCCACTAAATTACCACTTTGCCTCCCTTTTTGTTTAATAAAAGTATTTTTGAAAGGAAAATGCTGGATGAATTATTTTTTTTCGATATTTGCTAAATTTGCTTCCATCTAGTGGAATCAAATAAATCTCACAATAGGTAGTTAAGGCACCCAAGGACCCGAGTTATACACTTTCAGTAACAGGATTCAAAGAAAAGAACACGGGCACCTATTTTTGGTGTTTATTTTGAACACGTACACTAATATTTATTACATTTTACTTTTGGTTTCATTTTCTAGAAGAATGATCACCGATATTTTGCATTTATTTCACTCTTATGTGGGTAAGGGCAGCTATCAGGTTTAGATATGTCAATTTCAGGTGGAAATCCACAAAAAAAAAAAAAAAACAGAGTTAAAGTGGTTAAAATCCGTTGCCCTCCTTTCATAATTTTATTTCTTTATTATTATTAATTGTGTTGGATTGAATGTATTCAATAGATCATACATTAACTACAATTATAACATAATTTAAAAATTATTGATAAAAGTCATAGGAACTCCATCATTTTGACTGGAAAATACAACAAAGTATAACGTTTACATCTAGCAAGTAAATTCTGCATGTATGTAAGGCTCACCAAAGTGACAACGAGTGGTGTGCCTTTACAGTAGAGTTTAGGGTATGTCAAACACGGGTACGCTCTGCATTCTTTGAGATGAACTGAGAAATATTACAGATCATTTGACAGAGAGAGAAACTATGAAGCGCTCAGTCAGAGAGTATTTGGCAAGTGAACATGTATCGGAGCTAAACTTATACTTGGCCTCACATACTGGCGAGTAAAATCTGAGAATTTATTAGCCATTGCCTAATATAAGACATCATTTAGTCACCCAGAGTTTTTTTTATTATTTATTTCTTTGTGGCTGATACCAATATTAGGGAGTAAAAAAAAAAGTCTGCTATCAATTATATCGGCCGATATTCTTTGTGTATATTATAGTACAGTACCAGTCAAAAGTTTGGACACTTTCCCATTTGTGTGTCCGAACATTTGACTTGTACTATATATCGAATATGGTTTACAATGTATATACATAAACAATATATATATATACATAAGCACATGTTTGCAATGATCACTCGTATGTGGTGATCAAACACATATGATGTGACTGAGATATGTAATGAAGGCAGGGTATTTAACAAACTTTTATCCAAAGTGAGTCTGACATCAGTGCACTGAACAGTAGAGTTGAAGTTTATTAAACTTTGTTTCAATTCAGTTCCATTCAACTTTATTCAGTTAAAATTTTTCACCTCAGAACACAAATTCACAGATTTTTGCTACTGTCTTCACACACAGTCGAAACTTACAAGAGAAGTGTGAAGTGACATAATATACCTCTTGTCAATAAATACAATATCAATTTCCATCTGGCACACTTTAATGCCTTATGCCCTGTGAATGTAATGTAACATTCCCTTGGAACTGGAATCATGGCGGAATTTCATGTGAAGTTCACTTTCGCAGGGCACTTGCGGTTAAATAAGACAATATCTTGCGAACGCGGCAGCTGATCTCCTCCAAATTCAGGGGACCCCTTCAGCTTGAGGAGACCTCTCGAATGCCACCCTCCCCGCACCGGTAGCCCCCCGGATCGCTAGATTCCTGGGGGCTATCAACGTGTGGGATGGTCTCATATGAAAGGGGGCCTCTAGACGTACACTCATTCGAGAGTTCGGTGTTCGGGGGGGTTCATCGAGCTGAAGGGATTTCCCCAAATTTGGTGTGGATCCGCTGTACCATTACAGAGATATGGCTGTTCAAAGTTTCAATGGTTTTCCATAGACTTGAGCTTTTAAAGCGTTTTATCCAGGTCGCCAGTAGCAAACAATGGCGTGCGCCTCACTCCACAAACTAAATAATTACTGCATTTTATGTTTTGTAAAAAAAATAAAAACATTAAGCATATTCGCTGATATGGACATATCGGCAACAGGCTCATATCGGCCGATAAAATATCGGTCGGGCTCTAGTGTCTACCACTGATTTAGTGTGTAATTCTAAAACCTATTGGATCTGTTACAGGTGGTTAACTCGATGCAGCCGGTTCAGACCAGCCCCACCCCTGGTGTCCCAGAGCTCCATCCTCTGACCACAGTAACTCCAACACCCCCTTCAGACCCTGTGGTTAGGCAGCAGGTGGTTCAGGATCTCATGGCACAGATTCAGGGACCATACAACTTTATGCAGGTGTGTTTTTTTTATTTATTATTATTTGGCATATGTTTGTATGCATACTAAATGCTTTCTTCATTCCCAGGACTCCATGCTTGATTTTGATGGACAGTCTCTTGATCCGGCAATTGTATCGGCACAACCTATGAAACCAGTCCCTAGTATGGAAATGCCACCGATGGTGTATCAACCAGGTATGTTTATATTTCCACCACATGATCTCTCTGTTAGCTTTATGGGTTAAGCAGTTCAAATCACCCTAACACTGCTGGGCTGTTGATTTCTCAACCTACAGCTCACCCTGAGTCTCGTCTTGCCCTGTCTCCTGCTGTTGGCGTTCAGCCTGAACACACACAAGTGAGTGTAGCCAAGTTCTTCTGGATGAAAATGAAATTTCTGAAACATTTGGAAAAGAAAGATGAGTGTGAATTTGCTTTATCTGCAGATCCCCATGGTTCCTCCCTCCCCAGAAACCTTCTCCACACCACCTCCGATATACCAGTCTCCTCACGCAGCTGATCCACGACCACAGACAGACTCCACCGATCCTATTCAGGTAAGTTGTCAAGCACCCAATCAGATGTCTCCAACTTATTTCTGTGAAGCTAGAATACAAACTTTCTAATGTAACCAAAAATGTACTGCACGAAATGTGCATCACATAATTTTCAGCAATCAAAAAATTGCTTGTCTTCTGTAGGCCTCCATGTCCCTGACAGAGCAGCCACCATCTACGGGGCTCACTCCATCTACGGGGATCCAGCCCGGATCCAAACCCTTGCACAGCAGTGGCATCAATGTCAACGCAGCCCCATTCCAGTCCATGCAAACGGTAAGGTGCCTGAATGAAATTCCTAGCATTTAGGAACACTTAAAAAAAATCAGGAAGTCATCTGTGTTCATCTGAAATAGTAATGTATCTGGGATGGCATGATGGTGTGTCCAGGAGGAGATTTTTCATATAGGAGTGAAATATTCCTTTTACAACACAAACTTTGTATGTTGGATATAATCTAATATTGAATGTTCACTTATACTCAATCTGTTCTTCCTTACAGGTGTTCAACCTTAATGCGCCTGTCCCACCAGCTAATGGTACGGACTCAATGAAGCAGGCCAGCCAATACCAGAATACCTACAGCCAGGGTTTTAATAACCAGACGCAGCACCCTGTGGAGGACACAGACATGCCGCCAGAGCAGCTCCAATCCGGTGAGGAAAATTTTCAGAATCCCTCTGATCATATTTTAATACTCACAATATAATCGTGTACCGTATTTTCCGGACTATAAGTCACACTTTTTTTCATAATTTGGCTGGTCCTGCGACTTATAGTCAGGTGCGACTTATTTATCAAAATTAATTTGACGTGAACCAAGAGAAAACATTACCGTCTCCTGCCGCGAGAGGGCGCTCTATGCTGCTCAGTGCTCCTGTAGTCTACACTGAAAACATAGAGCGCCCTCTCGCGGCTGAAGGACTGGAGACGGTAATGTTTTCTCTTGGTTCTTGGTTCTAAATAAATGCGACTTATAGTCCAGTGCGACTTATGTGTTTTTTTCCTCATCATTACGTATTTTTGGACTGATGCGACTTATACTCAGGTGCGACTTATAGTCCAAAAAATACGGTATATAGTCAGAACCTCTCAATGTGGGGCTCATGGGAGCAAGCAGACATGCAGCTAATAAAAACGTGTGATTTCCTATGGCCTGCATTATGCTATTTGTTTAATTAATGTTTAATTCATCTGTTTTATTCTGGTGTTAACCTAGTTGGCGCCTTCCATTCTCTAGACCAGACACTCCCTAACTCTGCTGGCCCTCAGCCCATGTCCCAGCCGTCAGGTGGCCACGGCAATGGGTTCAGCCACCAGACTCAGTCCTTCTACAACAGCAGAGGGATTTCTCGTGGAGGTCCTCGTAACGCACGTGGTATGATCAATGGCTACAGAGGAACATCCAGTAGTTTCAGAGGTACAGAACGACAGTGTTTTTCGAGCAGTTGTAGATAGAGATTTTCATTAGATGATCAGTTAAAGCCATTAATGGATGAATCATTCAAGTATTTGCATTTATTTCAGGAGGATATGACGGTTATCGCCCAGCCTTCTCCAACTCTGCAAACTCTGGATACGGACAAACCCAATACAGTACGCCGCGGGACTATTCCAACAACTATCAGCGGGTAAGTTCAACTTTTGATGCTAGAGTGGGAATAGTGAGCTTCTCTATCGTTTGAGCATTGGTTTCAGCACATCCTCAAAATACTGTTGAGACATTGACATTTGTCAGTTGTCTTCTCTTTAATCTTTTTATTTGTCTCTCCA
Organism: Carassius gibelio; assembly: GCF_023724105.1. Lineage (NCBI taxonomy): Eukaryota > Metazoa > Chordata > Actinopteri > Cypriniformes > Cyprinidae > Carassius > Carassius gibelio. The sequence continues at coordinate 13,538,930 of NC_068388.1, forward strand.
CAGGATGGTTACCAACAGAATTATAAACGTGGTGCTGGCCAAGGGGCTCGAGGGGTCTCTCGAGGAAATGCTCCAGCCATGCGCTCTTAAGCCTTGTGGACTGAGTTTACATCTGGACCACAGTGAACATTCAGATACTGACGTGCATTTGTTCGGGCTTTTTCACCCCCCTTCTCTCACCTTCCAGGAATTGATTGGACAACGTCGACCCGGTTATGTTAAAATGGAGAAAATGGTTCAATGATTCAGGAAGCAAGCTGAAAAAAATTTCAAGATTTTAAAACTACCGTTTCTAACAGATACCTATGAACTTGAAAGACTTAATTTATTTTTTTGAAGGAAATAAAACTCATCTGCCACAGCTGGTCCAAGATTGGGAGTTCTCTTTCTGCCCCACTGTTCTTGTTCACACTAATTCGTATTTGGTTCTAAAATGTTTCTTTTTGGTACATTTAAGATGCTTCCAGACTCAGTTTATAAAGTGATATTGCTTCAGGAGTTTCAATAAAGATGTGTTGCGTTAAATGCTTTAGGGATGTTTGAGGTTTTTATTTATTTTATTTTTTTCTTCTCTCGGGTCATGATTACAATATCAAGCCCAGACATCTTTGGTTTTATTGGATGTCAATATATTTGGCATCCTTACAATGCCTATCAATGTAAAAGACGTTAGAACCACTGCCATTTTGGTTGCATTCTTTAGAAGACACAATCCCGCACAATATGCTAATCAGGTCAGTTCTTTATTTATTCTTTATCTTTGTTGCATTTACATAGTTCTACATTGGAAGTAGTCTTAAACAAATAACAAACACCGGATTCTCTGCTCTATTATTGGTGCTTCCTTTTATTTACTGCTTCTATATGAGTCATATCACTGCTAATGTAAAGTAGGGACCGTTTGTGACCACTGGTGATTTAAAGGATAAAAGTCAGACTGTAAAGACTAAAAAGTAAAAGAATAAGACTTCTAGGAAACATGAATTTTAATTAATCTTGCACAACCACATTTTGAATAACAGTTACAATCAAAAGTACATCACAAACTGAATGAAGCGCAACACACTGAGGACAACCTGCACAAATCTATAAAAAAATACAGAAACCGTAAATTTAAAAGTTTGAGTTTGTTTCATAGAGCAGGGGTTCCCAAAGTAGGGGTCGAGACCCCCCAGGGGGTGTGAAACCATAAGGAGAGTTCGATGGCTTCCAGAAATACATTTTTGAAAATATTTTAACCATAAATAAAATGTTGAATTAAAAAGAAAACTCTGTGGAATTTTTTATTCCAGAATGTTGCCCACTTAACGAATTAGGCAAGATTAATGTTGAAATGTAAATAATGACTAAGTTTTAATAATGTTGTTATTAGACTGTTGTGTTCTTTTCTGTTGTCATATGCTTTAAGTGCATGTTTGTAAAGCTTAGTTTAACCACCTCAGAGGAAAGTGGGGGTCCCGAGCTACTGGCACTGTTATTTGGGGGGGTCGTGGGTTGAAAAGTTTGTGAATCCCTGACGTAGAAGGCCAATGTAACGAAATTACGGTTCTACAGAAAGACTACAACTCCCACAATGATACAAGTCTATCGCCTTGACGAATCTGAAAACATATATATATATATATATATATATATATATATATATATATATATATAAATATAAATATAAATAAATAAACACGCAGTTTTAGTCTGATGTGTGCAAAATTAATTTATTAAATTAAATTAATTTATTAAATAAAAATAATACGCGCGTTATTCGGTCATTCTAAACAGGCGTTATCATTGACTTCTATAAGTCTGTTTTGGGGTCCATCATGCCGGGGTCCTTCGCCGATGGTTTCCCACGTGAATGTTGGAGCATGATAGTCTGCTGTAAACGAGGCGAAGTTTTATTGCCCTAAAAATTGTTTATAAGAATTGAACAGCGTATTTTGTTTTATCGTTGGAACATTTGAGGTATGTCTTGCGATATGAATAAACATGTTAATAATACGCCTAGGTTTGTCTGAACGCTATGTAAAATGTGTTTAAAGTATGTTACCACGCACTACAGTGTTAACTTAATTTCACTTAATACATTTTATATGTAAAGCTGATTTTGTCATGTTCGTGGTGACAGGGTGCATTTGGGAAGCAATGGCAACTTTTCGGAAGAAGGTGGACAATCGCATTCGAGTCCAGATAGAAAACGGCGTCGCACAGCACCATCGATCAATGTTCGTGATAGTTGGTGATCGTGGCAGAGATCAGGTAAAGCATAATTGGGTTTAAAAATATTTTAATACTGTTACTACGTTGGCTAAACCTCACGCATATGTGCAATTTGCATCCAGGTTGTCGTTCTGCACCACATGCTGTCTAAAGCAACAGTCAGAGCCCGGCCATCAGTGTTATGGTGTTACAAAAAAGAGCTTAGCTTCAGCAGGTATGACTATTTTATTGTAGGTCCACCATCAATATTAATTGTTCACAAACTACTTTTCTTTCAGATTGTGAGTTGCATGTAAAATTGTAGGAACCTTCATAGAAATTAATCTTTTTTTTTTTTTTTTTATAGTAATCGAAAGAAGAGGATGCGACAGCTGCAGAAGAAGATCAAAACAGGCACACTGAACCTAAACAAGGATGATCCTTTTGAGCTCTTCGTTGCTGCTACCAACATCCGATACTGCTACTACAACGAAACACACAAGATCCTGGGAAACACCTATGGCATGTGTGTTCTGCAGGTAATAACAATGACGAGCTTCTCAGACATCTGTAAAGCCTTACTTCTAAAATCCATGTATTCATAAAAGTCTGCAAAGATTTCTTAGCTAAAAAGACACATGTAACACAACCTGAAGGGGGTGGTTTTAGAATTTAGAAAAATACTTGTAAAAATGTGTGTGTAGTACAATGGGGTTTGCAGCAGTTTAGGGTGAAGTTCTTGTCTCTTTTTCCATTACAGGACTTTGAAGCTCTCACTCCCAACCTCTTGGCTCGGACCATTGAGACTGTGGAGGGTGGAGGCATTGTGGTCATTCTTCTGAGGTCTATGAACTCACTGAAGCAGCTGTACACAATGACAATGGTGAATGGCCTCTGAAGTGGTTGTATACTAATATCAACATGGCAATTTTTGCTTGAATATAATTATTAAAATTCATGTTTTCTTTCAGGATGTTCATTCTCGATACAGGACAGAGGCTCACCAGGATGTTGTTGGAAGGTTCAACGAAAGGTCAGTCTTTTGGCATTTGATTACGAAACCCCTGATTATAATATTTATATATCTGTTATCTATTTATTTGTGATTGTGTTTTAAAATGATTACTTTTTTGACTGCACAGTTTGGCCAAATATTTTATGATTTAAGATGTCAAAATAATAATAATTCATATTAATGAATTCTTATTTATGAATAAATTCATTTTATAATTTTATTTTGATGATCATTATAAATAAATAAACATTAATCAAAAATAGTACTATTGTAATACTATTTCACAGTCCAAAAAGTATTTAAGAAAAAGTCTTAATTTCTGTTATATCCCAAACTATTATTTTCATGGACAGCCACAGGGAGCCTTTAAAGCTTCTTTGTTAATGACATGTTGCGTTCTCAAATGCAAGTTACAAGTGACCCAAACTCCGAACAGATACAAATGATCCACATGATTTAGATTTTATTTACTTCCTTCAGCCCTAATCTGAGGTGCACATACTGGCCTGTAAGAAAAAAGAAATGCATGCAATAATGATCAAATCTTATTTCCCCCAGATTCATCCTGTCTCTCTCCTCCTGTAAGACATGTGTTGTGATTGATGACCAACTCAACATCCTGCCAGTCTCCACTCACATTACTAACATCAAACCCGTCCCTCCAAAGACGCAGGTAACTCTTGTTCTTTATTAGACAGTGCTTCGTTTGATTAGCTCATATGAAGTCCATAATCTTTGTATTTGCCAACAGGATGATGGACTGTCTCCAAGGGAACAAGAGCTAAAGGACCTAAAGGAGTCTTTACAGGACACACAGCCAGTTGGTGTTCTAGTGGACAGCTGTAAAACTATGGACCAGGTATAATTAAAATAACTCGATGTTAATATCTCGATGTTGAGTTGTTTCATGTGGAACCAACTTAATATTTTATTTTGCCTGTGTTTATTGTCTTTAGGCCAAAGCAGTGCTTAAGTTCATCGAGGCTATTTCAGAGAAGACCTTGCGGAGCACTGTAGCTCTTACTGCTGCCCGTGGTCGAGGCAAATCTGCTGCACTGGGATTGGCTATAGCTGGAGCTGTTGCATTTGGGTATGTACAGTAGTAGGGTATTATGAATAAGATTTTTTGTCTTGTTGCATTTGCCTCCTGACTGCAATTTATGCTAATAAATAACTTATTGTGTTTGTGTTGTACTTCTCTTCTCAGCTATTCAAATATTTTTGTCACATCACCCAGCCCAGACAATCTGCACACGCTGTTTGAGTTCGTATTTAAGGGTTTTGATGCTCTCCAGTATCAGGTAATCATCACTGAAGATAAGGGTAGATATGATGTGTTACTTGAAATAAAACATGGAGTTGAACCCAGTGTTATTTTTGTATGAATGATATACTATTGCATCTTTTATTATAATTTTGAATTCGTCTTCCCGTGCATACTTTTAAGGAACCTTCTTTCAACTAGATTTTTTTGTTGTTGTTGTAAATTCTAGGAACATCTGGACTATGAAATAATCCAGTCTTTGAACCCAGAGTTTAACAAAGCCGTGATTCGTGTTAACATCTTCAAGGAACATCGCCAGACCATTCAGGTATACTGACCTCCATCTCTGGATTTATTTTCCATCATTTTCATTTTTTTCTTCCAAATGTTTGTTGATTCGTGGAATCTCAGATATTTTCGTGCTTGGAGCTGGTTTATTCCACTTTAGTACATATACAATATGTGGGAGTGCAGAAACAACAGGTTCATGTGGTGCATTTTGCATCATTGATAACTTGCTGATGTGTTTTGATCTGCAGTACATTCACCCTGCTGATGCGGTGAAGTTAGGCCAGGCTGAGCTGCTAGTCATCGACGAGGCTGCTGCGATCCCGCTGCCTTTAGTGAAGAAACTGCTGGGACCTTACCTTGTGTTTATGGCATCTACGATCAATGGGTCTGTATTTGAAGAACTTGTTAGATCTTTTTGCAATGTTTTTATAATCACAATGCAGTAATCCTAATGGTAACGTGCAGGTATGAGGGCACTGGTCGCTCTCTGTCTCTTAAGCTGATTCAGCAGTTAAGGCAGCAGAGTGCAGACAGTCAGCTGAACCTCTCGGCTGAGAACAGAAACACCAGCACAGTCAAACTGGCAGCAGGTAAAATATAATACTTGCCGCAAGAGAACCAGATTTAGTAATATGAAAAAAAGAATTTTTTTTTTCTCACTGCTGATATGTGTATAATGTGTAAACCACACCTTACCTGCTCTGCAGCACGAACACTTCATGAGGTGACCCTGCACGAGTCTATCCGCTACGGCCAGGGGGACACTGTGGAGAAATGGCTGAATGATCTGCTTTGCTTGGATTGCCTGAGTGTACCACGCATCATCTCAGGCTGCCCTTTACCTCAGACATGTGATCTGTATCCTCTAAAAGTCAAACGATACCTCTATATTCAGCATTGCTTTTTTATGATCATTCTAACATCACACTGATTCAGCGTAATTAATTTTTTGCCACCTAAAAAAAAAAATTCATGCTTTGGTAAATCATTTGCAGAATTTCAACATTTTATTTCTTGATGATTTATCAGAATTAACACTTTATCGTAATTATGACTTACCGAGGCATGGTGTCAGAAATGTGTTTTCATATTCTAGCTCAGGGGTGTCCAAACTCAGTCCTGGAGGGCCGGCGTCCCGCAGAATTTAGCATTAACTTGCCTCAACACACCAGCCTGGAAGTTTCTAGCATGCCTAATAAGACCTTGATTAAGCCCATTTCCCACTACACGAAGGACCCAGCAAATTGCCGGAACATTGCCAGGTCGCCTTCTATGTGAAAGCAACCATGTCCCGGGACTGATTCCAGCATTGAACCCGGGTCGGGGACCTAGTAACATTGCTGGGTTCAATCCCGGAACGAGCGCTGTGTGAACAAAAGCCAGATCTAATGTCGTGTGGTAGTGATGATGCACTTTATCGCACAACTCGTTTACCGGCTATTTTGAAGGAAGATCAACATTCGCGACAAAAAAAAAAAATTGCAAACTGTAATGAAGCAGAGATCAAATCTAGCGACCCATTGCTGGAACACTTTACCCGTGTATTTGTCGGAATCGCAGTGTGAAGGTTGCTTCAGATGTGTTTAATTGGGGTTGGAACTAAACTCTGCAGAACAGGATTGGACACCCCGGTTATATAAACCCATGCCTAATATCTCAAAATAACACAAAACACTGTCACTCATCTACCTTCTTGACATAAGATTTCTTTAATCCTTTATTCCAGTTATTATGTGAATCGAGACACATTGTTTTGTTATCACAAAGCTTCTGAGACTTTCCTCCAGCGTCTTATGGCTCTTTATGTAGCATCGCATTACAAGGTAAATAAATATCTTGAGTATTAGATTAATGGTTCTCATCCTCATCCTCTCTTTGTGTAGCAGAATATTTAAAACATCCCCCATAAAAAGTCTTCATTTTGATAAAACTCAGGGTTTTTTTTGTTGTTGACTTTTTAAAACTTTTTAATATTAACTGGGAGAACTGACTCCAAATATTATTTATTAGTATTTCAGTTTACATTTAGATTTTTTGTGTTTAAGCATTTTTATTTAGATTGTCTCAAAATATTAATAATGTATTAATTCAAATATGTTTAGTCATCTTGTGACCCCCTTGAAAGGGGGCCTGGAGCCCTGTTTGAGAAGCACTGCGTTAGAGGGTTTCGTTATGTCACAAACAATAAACGCCAAACTCCTCTCCCTCCTCAGAATTCACCCAATGACCTTCAGATGCTCTCGGATGCTCCTGCTCACCATCTCTTTTGCCTGCTGCCCCCTGTCCCACCCACACAGAACTCACTCCCAGAGGTCTTAGCAGTCGTCCAGGTGTGCCCAAAGCTACCGCTGAATCTGGTTCGAAGTGATTGTAATGAAACACAGCATAGTGAAGCCTGTGTTTTCTCTTCCAGGTGTGTCTGGAAGGAGAGATCTCCCGCCAATCCGTCCTCAACAGCTTGTCCAGAGGGAAGAAAGCTTCGGGGGACCTCATTCCGTGGACCATTTCGGAACAGGTAAAAATCCATATTTAAATTGAAACTACACTACAGGTTAAACTACAGTTTGGATTCAGTGTTTATTTATTTTTTTAAAGAAATAATTTTCTTCAAGTATGCTTTAAATTGATCTAAACTGACAGTATACACAATTATAATTTTCCTAAAGATTTACATTTCTAATAAATACTGTTATTTTGAACTTTCTGTTCATCATAGAATCCTTTTGAACAGTAGTGTATGTAGATAATTTATGCCATACTATTACATAAATGTTTCAAAGAGTGAAGCTGAAATGATTCTGATGCTCTTGTTTTGCATTTAGTTTCAAGACCCTGAGTTTGGAAGCCTCTCTGGGGGCCGGATTGTCCGTATTGCGGTGAATCCTGATTATCAGGGGGTAAATGACTGGTGCTTTTCCTCCGATTATTTACAACCTCAGTCATGATCAGTGAAAAGCTTACATGAGCATTATTGTCTTGTTTGACCAGTTGTATCATTGCCCATGTGTGATTTATTGTGCCTCTCTTTAGATGGGTTACGGCAGCCGTACATTGCAACTGCTACAGCAGTATTATGAGGGTCAGTTTCCTCTTCTGGATGAGCAAGAACAGACAACGACCAGCAAAATCACATCTGTGAGCAGTGAGGTAATGGTCTGTTAGTGTCATCACTCAAAAATGTTCATGAAAGTCTGTGTGCCATTTTTCATTTATTAAAATGCTTTAGTATTTCTGTAGGTAGTATATTCTATTACTTATGTAGGTAAACAAAGCTGTATTTAATTGTTATATTAGTTGATAGAAGTAAAAAAAGAGAGAAAAGTATAGAAAACATTGTTTGATTATATCTGTACTGTATTTTAAGGCGGGCGTACATGGTGCGATTTTTGCTGTCGTACGAGTTCGCATGCGATTTTTTTTTTTTTTTTTTTTTCAATCGTGTGGAAATCGCGTATTCTCGTATGGTCGCGGCTCGTATAATTTGCGATGAATTACGAACCGAGCAGAGTGGCTTACGAGCACTTCCTGACCTCCCGATCATTTTTCAACATGTCTAAAAAGTTTGTGAGCTATCGGTTTGAATTCGTGCCATTTGTGCTGTTGAACGAGCCGATTTGTTGATTTATCTGAAGTTGACCAATCACGAACTAGGAAAACCACAGAATAAGAAAGACAAGGATGGCAGCTGAAGTCTGCCAGGAACAGCAAGCGCTGTATGATGTTTCTAGCAACGTATTCTAATGCCTTTTTAGTTCTCTCTCGCTCTCTCTCTCACACACGCATATGTAGTTTACAGGGACTCTCCATAGACGTAACGGTATTCTATACTGTATATCCCCATACACTACCTCTATCCATCACGAAAAATGCATGTTTAAAATTTCTATTAAACGCCGTATAGTATTTTTTAAAGCCATTTGGTTTACGAGAGCACAGTAATTGTCCTCACAAACCATGTTTACATTTTAATACCCATTTCAGATATTTATAAACCATATACAAGAACACACACACAGGGTAACCAAAGGTCCCGGTTTCCTATTGCTGAAAAATAACCTGTACGTGTAGGAAACAGTCAAGGCTCGTATCAATATTTTATTTGCAGTTATGAGAGAGGGAGAGCAGTTATATTAGGCGCGTTCCACTTGAGGCTGCACGCACAGAATGATCCTGTATGACATCAAAGTACCGCGAGAGTGATTCGAATGCATTGGATATGTGTGCTCGCTTATCGCTCTCGCGGTAATGTCATACAGTGATCCTTCTGTGCATGCAGCGCTGCTTCAAGTCGAATGCGTCTATCAACTTCGTGCAGTTGCTTCTGGAATTCGCAGGTTGTAAAATCGTGTCGTATATCATGTCGTCCGTACGATTTTCAGATAAACTCACTCGTGCCGTGTGCGTGGACATACGATCTTCCGACCATCCGAATTCGCACCGTGTACGCCCGCCTTTACTCATTACACTAAACGTTTGAACACTACTGGTGTCAGTAAGTTATTTTTTGTTTGTTTGAAAGAAGTCTCTTATGTCCACATAATTTGCATTCATTTAAAAAAAAAACAGCAGTTTTACAATATTACGGTTTTAATGCATTTTAAAATATATTGAAATGTATGTAATTTAAAATGTATTTCTGTGATGGCAAATCTGATCACAGGAATACATGACTGAAGCCATTACAACAGTCTTCGGAGTCACATAATACTTAGAAATCATTCTAATATGTTGATTTGGTGCTCAAAAAAAATGGCCATGTTGAAAACAGTTGTGCTACTTTTTGTGGAAACTGTTTTAAGTAACTTTTGAATTGTGTACTATTGCTGAGTGATGATTTCTGTTTGTTATAACTTGATTACACTATCATTAGTTATACCTTTTTGTAGAAAACCAGAACAAAGTGAACCCTCTGTGGCAGCAATGTGCACACGGAGTTTAAAGAAAAATCCTTTGCATTTTAGTGCTTCTAAATGGCACCTGATGAAGTAGCATAATTTCTGCACCAAAAGTATTAATAAATAATGTACATTTAAGTATGTATTCTGAACATTAGTATTTTGCTCGTGTCTTTTTCATTTCTGTACAGGCTGTCAGTCTCCTGGAGGAGGTGGTGTCTCCCAGGAAAGACCTCCCACCGCTGCTGTTGAAGCTGAATGAGAGGACCGCTGAGAGGCTGGACTACCTCGGGGTCTCTTACGGTCTCACTCCTCAACTACTCAAGTGAGTTGCTTCATGCAAGCAGGTTTTACAGTGATATTTATACTGCAGTACTGCCACAAAACATGTTGCTGACTCCTAAATATCTCTTGCTTGCTTTCCCGTGCAGATTCTGGAAAAAGGCTGGATTTGTTCCTGCTTATTTAAGACAGACTCCGGTAAGCATGCAGCATTTTTTTTTTTTTTTTTTTTTTTTTTTAAGCATTGTCAAATTTTGTAACTTTGTAATAAGCATGTATTCTTGTATTGTGACCTGGAGAATGACCTGACGGGAGAGCACTCCTGCATTATGCTGAAGGAGCTCAATGCTGAGGAGTCTACAGACCAGAACCAGTGGCTCTCAGCTTTTTGGAAGGGTAAATATTCCCAATCTCTCGTAATATAGTATGAATGCTGCAACTGACCAATCAGAATCAAGTATTTCAGAGAGCCGTGTGATGATAAATATATAGATAAGATTTATACCGTATTTTTCGGACTATAAGTCGCACCTGAGTATAAGTCGCATCAGTCCAAAAATACGTAATGATGAGGAAAAAAACATAAGTCACACTGGACTATAAGTCGCATTTATTTAGAACCAAGAACCAAGAGAAAATTAATTTGACATGAACCGAGAGACGTGAACCAAGAGAAAACATTACCGTCTCAAAGGACTGGAGCACCTGACTATAAGTCGCAGGACCAGCCAAATTATGAAAAAAAGTGCGACTTATAGTCCGGAAAATACGGTAATGCTCACTCAGCCATCTCTTTCTGATTTCAAAGACTAACTTTTCTTGTGTTGGACAGATTTCCGGCGGAGGTTCCTCTCCCTGCTATCCTTCCAGTTTAACAAATTTAGCCCGACCCTGGCCCTCAACATACTGCAGAACAAGAACGCTAAGGACGACAGCCCAGCAGGTACAGGCCCACATCTGCTTCCTCAACGTAAATATTGTATGCGTGTTGGTTTTAAGATGACTTTACATATGTCTGTGTCTCTTCAGCACTTACCAGTGCAGAGTTAGCGGCCACATTCACTCCATACGACCTGAAGCGCTTGGAGATGTACTCAAGAAACATGGTGGACTATCACCTCATCATGGACATGATCCCTGTTATCGCACGCATGTTTTTCCTCAAACAATTGGGAGACATCACACTTTCTGTTGCCCAGTGTGTAAGTTCACTATGTGTGTTTGTCCAAGTATTTAGCCACAAAAAACCTGCAAATGTTTTTCACCCACATTTGGCAGATGTTGATTTCATACCATGTGTGTGTGTGTGTAAAATTATACATTTTTAATTTGTTTTGAGTTCTAGCTTTGAGACTGAATTTGCATCTCTGGTGTGTGTTCAGGCATGTATGTAAAACATAATTCTTTTTCAGGCTTTGTTGTTGGGAATTGGGCTTCAACACAAGACTATAGATGAGCTGGAGAAGGAGATTGAGCTGCCTGGTTCTCAGCTTATGGGCTTGTTCAACCGTGTCATCCGTAAAGTGGTGCAGGTGAGACCAAGCCCTCTGTCTTTGTATCTCAGACACACACTGATTAAAGCAAAGTACAAGGATTAGTTCTGAACCACCTCATCAGACCACTTCCACTAGAAGGACACTTCTTGGATCTACTCCTCTACCTCTTCTAGTCTGTGTTGTTGTTGTTTCAGTGTGTGGTTATTTTTTGTTTTAATCTCTTCTGCAGTTCTTCAACACTCTTCAGGAAAAAGCAGTTGAAGCAGAGATGGTGGCTACCAAAGAAATAAGCATGGAACCAACTGTGCAGACACTTAATGAAGATCTGGTACGAGTGCCTGCGATGCTGATTTGGGGCTCAAACATGTCTAATTTATTATCGATGTTAAAAACGGTGCTGCTATTTTGTGGAAACTTTTTTTTTTTATATATTACTCCTTAGGATCCCTTGAACAAAGTTCAAAAGAACAGGATTTATTTGAAGCAGCACATTTTTGTGACAAGGTATTATATTAAAACTATGTTTTGTTCCTTAGAATGAGGCAGCCAAAGAGTTCCAAGACAAACACAAAAATGACATGGAGAAGATTAAAGACATGAATCTTTCAGAGTGAGTATTCCCAAAGAAAATAATCCAAACTGCATTCATTTAAAGGGTTAGTTCACCCTAAAAATGACCTCATAATTTACTCACTCACAAGCCATAAGACTTTCTTCTTCGATTCATCCAATCGGAGTTATATTAAAACATATTTATAATGGCAGTGAGAGGGTGTTTCTTTTAAATAGTTCATTAAAGCGCATCCATCGATAATAAAAAGTGTACCACGCAGCTCTGGGGGTGTGAATCAAGGCCGTTTACTGTTGGCTGCACAGTGCAGTGTTGACCACTCTTATCCATTCTGAATTTTTTATTAAGGTATATGATTCGAGGAGATGACGAGGAATGGGAACAAGTGTTGAAGAAAGCAGGACATACAGCTATTGTTAGCATAAAAAGGTAAATGGAGTTCTAAGCAGCTTGGGAAGGTGATGTTTTGTCTGGAATCATGAACTGCTATGAACCAAGATCTTTCTGTTTTACCCCTCAGTGACAAGAAAAGAAAACTGGAAGCCACGATCCAGAAAGAACAATGGCAAGGCAAGAAGATTAAGAAAAATAAGGACAAAAAGGGCAAATTTGGAAAGAAACCATAAAGAAATTAACTTTAAAATGAAATTTTGAAATGTCTTTGTCTTGTTTCTATGATCAGTAGATTTATTTAACTGTCCAAATGGAAATATCATTATCAGTAAGAATTTTAAAGACCAAATGGTTTAAAAAAAAATTGGCAAGACTCCATGTATTTTCAGTGAACAAACAAAATTAAGTTGTACATTGTTGTTTTTCTTTCTTTTAACCACATTTCAGAGATTGATATTCCCATGGTGTAGACCTCTTGTTTTTTCTGTGAAAGCTCATTACAGAAGCCATCTGTAAAATAAATTATAATCTTACGGTGCATTACTTGTGTACAAAATATACTTATTCACATTTGACTCTTTGCTAAGCTTAGTAAAAAATAATGATTGAGAGATTGGTTCACTACAGTGGAGAAGCTACTTTCAACTGAGGCCCACCCAGTGAGAAGCTGGTAATTTTCCAGATGAATCTTATTCATCTAAATATGATAATTATAAATGTATAGTTTCACTATAATTTCAAATATGTGCTTTAAAATATATTTAACGTGATTTTTCAAGGTCAATTACAGTCAGTTTATTAACTTTCCCAATTCCAGAGTATATTACCGGAGTGGAGCGGTGTGATTTCTACTGCAGGGAGGAGCGGATTTTTTAAAAGTTAAAGCATCGTGGTTTTTACTCGCTCCACCACGTTAAACATTTAACTATAGCTTGATACAGATGGATCTCTAAAATCAAAAGGTTATCATGATGGCAACAGCCAAGCGGGAAGTTACAGGCTAGTTCTCGAGAAGTTTGTCTGTTCCTTTTACTGAGTATTTCAGGGTTAAAGCATGATTTAAAGTGCTACAAGCACATTCACACGCAATAGCTTTCGCAATAATGCATTCAAACAAATGTAATAGTGCTACATCTGTATCTGATTTATTGATCTGTAGATTAAATAACGGAGAAAAATGTACTATTTTCATCACAAACCAAACTTGCACCGCAGAAAAGTAGCAATACCTTTTAATGCTGATAACACAAATACCCTAAGTCACTTTGAAACTCCTGTTATTATTATTTTATTTGCATATAGGCTACGTTATGAACATGAACATTTAAAACATACTGAAATACTATAGTCATGGAGCGAAAGCAGAGCGCACTCCGGAGCGTACACTTGTTAAAATAATGATTGGTCAGTTTCTCTTAGCTCCACCCACAATTATGTAAACGACTGGAGGACGCATATTTTTGAAAATAGTGTTACGCTTGAAAGTTGAATTTGAAAAAATATAATTTTTTATTTTTTTTTTAACACACAATGCGCAGACAAATGTACTTAAGATTGCCATGCGTATGCAACTAATGTTTCAATACCACTGCAAATACTTTTTTTTGATTGCTTTCAGAAAGCATACTAAAATCTTTTACCCATTGGAAATAACTTACTGTCCATATTACAAAGTTTAGACCGTATACTGCCAAATAGTAGGATTAGAATGGGGACACTGAAAAGGCTAAAGTCCAGTGATGTGCTCCTCGTGGTTTGGTCTTTCATTGGTTGACCTTTATGACTATTGCTCAACAACTGCATTGTTAAAAGAGGCGAAGATCCTTGACGTATTTTCTTTAGGATTTCCAAAAGGATTTTAAAATAACTCTGTCGTGTTGTTGTCTCGAAGAGTAATAACTCACTATGGAGATACCTGTCATAGATTTCAGCGTTTACGAACTGGAAAATACAAATTTATCAGTTGATAACTTGAAGAAGTTAAGTGACGAACTAAGAAGCGCCTTTACCGAGGTGGGATTTGTTTATCTGAAAAACACGGGCATCAGTCAGGACGAGGTTTGTCCTTTTGTTTACACGTTTGTTACGAGAAATGTTCTCGTAGTTCGTAGATGGCTGGCTATTATTATTCTGTCCTTCGTTTTAGGTGGACAAAGTTATGGTTGTTTCAAAGAAGTTCTTCTGCTTGCCAGAGAGCATGAAGAGAACTTTCAGCAGGGGCAGTTTCTCGTGTAATGGAAACCACGGCTGGGTCTCGGTAGAAACGGAGAGGCATGTCAGACTCTTCCAGCTTCAGAAGCATTACAGCAAAAAATTCACGAATGATGGAGAATTAATGGTTGTATATTCTGCGATTTTACAGTTTGAATCCTCGACGTCCCGGGGATCTGAAGGAGGCGTTTAATACAGCATCTTTGCGCTCGGATATTGTAAATACATGTTTCTTGTCTTCTCCCAGTCAAATTATACTTTTATAAGAATTATAATTTTTTGAGTGGAAATATTTCCTGAGAAATGACTTTGTATGTTGGTTTTATACTAAAAGGGCCACGATAATGGTAAAAAAGTTACTATATATATATATATATATATATATATTCACACACACACACACACACACATATATATATATATATATATATATATATACACACATACACACACCCATATATATATATATATATATATATATATATATATATATATATATATATATATATATATATATATATATATGAGTATTTTATTATATGCACAATTGTTTTTTATAACATTAAGATATTTTAAGGAAGTCTTACTTTATAACACTCCACTCAATGTGTTCAGAGTTGGCCTTCAGAAGGAGTTGATGACTTTCGAGATGTGCAAGTATCATTTTTCCTGCGCTGCAAGGAGCTTTCTCTCAGAGTGCTCCGACTGATGGCTCTTGGTTTGGGCCTGGAATCAGAGGCCTTTCTCAGCGCACATAAACACATTGGAAGTAAGTAAAATTGAAATGCACTACTTCTTCATCCAAATGCAGTGAGTCAATGGCTGGGAGGACTGCAAGACCTTTACAGCGTGGGTTGTTTTAAGGTGATGTGAATGGAACAACATTACGGGCTCTGTACTACCCTCCGGTGAACAGCAGATGTGTGAAGGGAGATCAGCTGCGCTGTGGTGAACACTCCGATTATGGGAGTATCACTTTGGTCTTCCAAAGTCCAGAGGGTGGACTGCAGGTGAATACAAATATAGGACAAGAGGAGAAAAGATTCATGTTCAGTGTGGTAATTTTGTCTCTGCATGTCTCTCTGGGTTGTTCTCCTCCAGGTCCTGAACCGGGCTGGTGAGTACATTTCAGCCCCCAGCATTCCTGGAACAGTTCTGATTAACATAGCAGACCTGATGCAAAGGTGGACTAGCGATGTCTATGTGTCTGCCGTGAGTCTCTTCACTAATATTACATTTTATTTAATTGTGCAGTGCAGGCAAAGCTTATTTCTTCTCTATTATTCTGACCCTCAGGTTCATAGGGTTTTGCTGCCCCCTGCAGGTGACTCTGGCACACGTCAGTCTTTGGCCTTCTTTGTACAACCAGATGACGAGGCCATCATTTCATGCTGTGATGGATCAGATAAATATCCTCCTGTGAAGTCAATTGACTACCTTTTATCAAGGTTCAAGGATTCGTACAGCAAAAAATAGATCCTAGTTAAAGTGGAATGATATGATTTTGTATGTTTGGAAAAAACTAAATTAAGTGATAATCAATAGAGAACACAGTTGAAGCTTAGATAATTTAATACATTGTAGAGAATCGTAAAGCACAGTCACTTAATCCAAAATTACAAAGGATGCTCAAACAATAATAATAAAAAAAAATCCATACCTATTTTATGCTTAATAAAATTTCTGTATATTTTATAAATTTATACATTGTTTACAGTAGAACACTGGTTGAAAACCATGATACCATAATCAATTAAAATAAAACAGCTTGGAAAAAAAAATCACGACGGTGCAGTAGTAATTCATCAACATTTTCAGAAACTCTATTAAAAGAGCCTTGTCAATCAATCTAGGATTGACTTTCAAGTGAAACTAAAGCAAAAAAATATTATATTCTATCCAATATTACTTTCATTGGAAGTGACGTGCAATAGTAATGCTGAATTATGGAACATTTAACTTAACATGAATCAATCAAATAATATAAAATGTCTAAAAATAAAGAGAAAAGTTTCCTACGAGGTTTAGCAAACATGGCATTTACAAGAACAATACATTTATTTTAGCTAAATTCAAGTTTCAAGTACAATCACTGTCATCACAAACTATCTGCACTTTTGATGAGAGAATGTGGACTGAAGTGTGATTGTCAACAGAGAATTCTGTTAACCATTTACATACATCAGCGACCCGTTTTGGGATACCTTAATTTAATATATTTTTTGAGTGTTTGAGAATACCACCACAATGATTTGTTTGATGACTTCAAGGAAAGCTAAGGTCTTTGCTAAGTGACAGTAAAAGGTCCATTTGAATGTGAGGATGGAAATATGACACTACATACAACAAACACATTACAGACAACGAGAAGAGCTTGAGCTGCTAAGAATGTGCAGGGAGGTCTTGTTGATGACCTTGCGACAAAGGCTGACTGTCCCCAGGTAGTATTTCCACAGCAGAAGGCACTGCATTTGCCAAAAACAGAGAAATAATGATAGAAAATTAACATTTTGTTCCAGTTTACAGGGCAAAATGCCTTTGACCACAAAATATAAACACACTGACCTTTGGCCTGCCCTGGAGGCTCTATTTTCTGCGTTTTCAACCGCCCCATGTGCTCTACCGCCTAAAAGAAAAGATCAGAATGGTAGAAAGTGTTGAGGTCAGAAAATACTAGCTTATTTTAGTGGCATAAAATAAAATCAGTGCAACAAAACTTCATATCATAAACACTCATTTAAAAGGGTGTCATTTTTGTAAAGGTTTTTAAAAGAAGATTCTTATGCCATACATCATGGAAAACCGTAACACATTTCCCCCAATAATTTTTTGATGAATGTAAGTTTAAAAGAATGGAATTTATTTGAAATATAAATCATTTCGCAACAATATAAATGCTTTACGGTCATTTTGAGCAATGTAATATATATTTTCTTCAAAAAAATTTATATAATAGCTTTCCCATTACAGTAAAGTTTATATAATTCCTTTCCCCATTACAGTAATGATAATGAGATTTTTTTTTAATAATGGTAATGTGAATGGGGGAAGGTGCTTAATAAATATGAAAATATTGCCACAAAAAATCATTATGTCACTAGAAATAAGCCTCATCTACTTTAAGCATAACATTTCTTTTTATTTTGGGGGTAAAATACAATATGGACATGTTCTTGACAGGCTTTATAAGGTTCACACATGAACTTAGTGGTTCTTATATTTTCAGACAGATTAATTTTCATGATTTTTCCTTAAAGGACTTAAAGTCCTCAGGACAAAAAAATTATACATATATTGAACAAAGAAATATCCATGACATTTCAAGGACCTTATTAATCTCCATGACTTTTCCAGGTCTGGAAATCACACTTTGTAAATTTGCTTGTATTTGGATGTTTTCCAGGACTGTGTGAACTCACTCAGTATCTGGCTGCAAAATGAGTCCTATCTACTTTTGTGAAATGTATTAGTTTCTCTTAAATCTCTCTCTCTCTCCTACCTGTTGTAGCTCCATTTTCTGGGCGTTAAGCTGTTCCTGTTGTCTCTCCAGCTCCTCTCGCTGTTTCAGCAGCTCACTTGATCTCAGGTTCAGCTCTTGCTCCTCTCGAGCCAGATGCTGCTCGAACTCTCTCAGCTCTTCTTCAGTGTACATCGGATTCTGTTCCAGAGTCTCAAGAGGAAGCAGACAAAGGACATTTTACATCAAGAAAACAATTGAAATGCACACTATTTTTGTAACGTTTTTGAAAGAAATCCCTTATGCTCACCCTATTTACTTTGCAATCATTTTGTCAAAACTACAATTAAAACAGTAATATTGTTAAATATCATTACAATTTAAAATAACAATTAATTAATAACATAATTTGTTCCGGTGATGGTAAAGCGGAGTTTTCAACAGCCATTACTCCAGTTTTCAGTCTCACATGACCCTTCAGAAATCTTTCTAATAAGATTTGCTGCTCAAGAAACATTTCTTCTTATTATCCATGTTGAAATCAGTCGTGCCGCTTAATATTTTTGTGAAAAACATGATACATTTTCTGGATTCTTTGAGGAATAGAATAGCACTTATTTGAAACCGAAATATTTTGCAACATTATAAACGTCTTTATCGTCACTCAGTGAATTTAATATGTCCTTGCTAAATAAAAGTATTCATTTCTTTCAAAGGAAAGAAAAAATGTACATACTTTTCAACAGCAGTGAACCTTTAGTCTCAATGAAAAGCAGTTGATAGATAGGGAAGATTTTGTTTCATGTTGACCTCAAAAGTAAAAAATAAATAATAATAATAATAATAATTACCTCCCATCCATCTGGCTCTAGAAATTCTTTCCTGTTTGTGGCAATAATAAATTCATCAAGTGAAACGAGCCTGTCTCTGTTAGTGTCAACCTATAGACAGTCCAAAAAAAAAAAAGGATTATCAGTGAACCATCTTTGAAATAATATTGGTAGCACAATGAAAGATCCAGTCCCCTGCTATGATGCCCCCACCTCATTCATCACATGCTCTCTCATGCGAAGTCTCTCCTCCTCCATTTCCATCATGTCATCCTCTTCATGTGTGGGATCATAGACTTTCTCTAGCTGAACCGGGTGGACACAAGCATCAGATTTAGCACCCCATGAAGCCATGCCATCCTCAAAGTACTCTATAATGCTAGTTCTAAAGGGAAATTAAGGATTATTAAGGGGAACCTCTTTGGTAAACAGTGCCTCCAGTTCTTGCTCATCAAAGTAGCCATCTCCATTAGTGTCTGTGAAATCAAACAGTTGTCACAGTTGTTGCAATGATATAATCTAAGTGTTCAGAACAGAGAGGCTCGGTAATCTCACCGTGTAGCTTGAAGAATGTCTTTGGGTCAAATTCGCTGGGATCCAAACCGTCAGCTTCCTCCCAGACCTTTTTCAACTGGTCTTGACTGCCCTGTTTACACACATACAGACCAAACCTATACATTGGATGTTGATTGGATGGAGACACTGATTGAAGATGAGCTTGCAGTCGATTGTAAGAAAGGGGCGGGGTTTACATGGAAGAAATGATTAGAGAATTTCAGCAAGTCAATAATAATACAAAATAATAATTAAGTGTTCAATATCACAAATTAGCTTGTTTGATTATTATATTAATTCCAGGAATGTGTCTTTAGCTTACAGGATGATTGATTTTGGGATGGTCTGCGTGTTTCTTCTTCATCTCTTCATAGTGCTCCTCCTCTTTTTTGCGCTCTTCCTCATCCAGTGTTTTAAGATGTTCCCTGCGTTCATGTTCTTTCGTCATTTCATACCTCTTGAAGTCTTCATGTCGTTCCTTGTCGAAGTTTTCCAGGTCATTAGTGGCCTCGATTTGACAAAATAAAAAAAACAAGCAGAAAGGAAAATGTAATGTGTGGAGACCAATAAGATCATTAAATACAGTAGATCTCCATTCAATAAGGATGTACCGATTCACTCAACTCACAATTCATTTCGATTCACGATTTTGATTTCCTGATTCTATTCAATTCACTATTTGTATTTTATTTTTAAATTAGTGGTAGGCAAACAAATGCATTTTAATCATGATCCAAACAAAGATGCTACATACATACAACGTGAACAGTTTTTAATCTAAATAAGACTCTATAATTTCGAAATATGAAGCAAAAAAGGAAAGATTTGATCACATAAAAAATATCTGCATGAAACAGAAACGGCAGACGAGCTGAACAAGATACAATTCCACTCTCTGCCAGCAGGTGGCGCTTAAAGTGTTTCCTTGGTTTTTGCTGTAAACAAAGAAGCGCTGCACTCATGAGCTTTGATATGCATGCATTATACAGAGGCAAGATGAAAAGAAAAAAATTACTCTAAATTTTTTTTCTAAATTCAGTAAGTTCCCTTCAGACATTCATTCATATAAACTCCCATCACATACTTGAATTGATTTTCAACCGGCTTGCTATTAATCGTTACATCCCTACCATTCAACAAAGGAAAATCATTTTGAATTGTACTTGACGAACAATACATGATAAGACTGTTGACCCTCACTGATGCAGTGACATGTGCAAATCAAACACAAAACATTTTTTGCTTTTAATTGATCATCTGAAATTAATTTTGGGCACTTAAAGCAACTCAGTTTTTTTACCTTAACAGTTTTAAAACCATTCTGATGGTACACTGATTTCTAATAAGGTGAATGGCTTCTGTTTCTTTCCCTCACTCCACCCAAACATTTGTTCTGGGGTTATGCAAGTTTGTCGAACGGATACAAAATTTCACAAAAAAGGGCAGACAGTTTATGGCAGTTTATGGCAGAAAAAACTGCACTTGTGTAGCACTTGTTGTATTGTGACATGTGGCATTATATATACATATAATACATATTAGCAATTCCTTTTTATGACATGTGCATATACACAGAGACAAAATGATCTGCATTTTGATCAGAAATATGCTAGGAGAAGCAGCTAAATCAAATTTACATTATCACAGGGCAAAAAAAAAAAAAAAAACTATTTAAATAAAAATATTTATGGGTAGTACATTTTCTTATTTCACCTGCCAAAAAGGTCATTTTGGCCCCTGAATGAAAATGTGTGACAATTGTGAGTGTTGGATTAAACCTACCGATTTAATGAGACGATCCAAGTCTTCCACTTCGAATGTATATGGATTCATGTGATTCAGATGTTCAAACTGTTTCAGAAGTGCTTGGTGGTCCACTGTCATACCTTAAGGGAAAAAAATGAAGAGCATCTCATTTTTCTTGACGTTTCTTGTCTTTGCAGCAGGCCAGAGTTCCAGGTTTATAAAGTAAACTGTGATATGTAGAGTTTGATGAATGACACTCTCAGACACAACATTCTATATCCTTGAAACATCTTCGCTCTGTGAGCCTGGCGATGGTAAATGAAACAAAGAAACAAGATGGTGGAGGACATTTCACAATAGGCTCTACTGCAAATGTGAGCCACAAAACAATATCAGAAACAGATTAGCTTGTAAAGTGCTGCCTTTGATACCCTTTTCTCCGTTCATGTCTTGTTTGACTTTGATTAGGGTGCGCAGTCTGTTCACTTCTTGTCTCTTTAGTTCATCAAGTTTAGTTCGCACGTGATGGCTGACAAAGTCCAACTCTTTAGCCAGTTTCCCTTGCTGTTTTCACCAAACAGAGAATGAGAGGAAAGCAATGGGGTGTTAAGATAATCCGATTAAGCCTCTGCAAAGTAGAACTGGGAAGTAAAGCAGTGCAATACCTTGATGTCGTCCATGTCTGTGTTATGAAGTTTCTCTCTGAAATGTGGGTCCTTTTCCAGGAAATCAATAACCTCTCTGAGATAACGATCATAGTGCAATCCAGTGTCCTAAATGATTTCAAATCAGACGTACAGAATGACACAAGGAAAAAACACTAGGGAGACTTAAATCTTTTTAAACTTATATGTTAAGAAACATCTGCAAAAGGACAAGCGAACAGAGGTAGTCTATGTATGTTGAGCTTTTATTGCACAGCTTATTATAATGTTATTATTATGTGTTCTTGTGGCTCAGTGGTAGAGCATTGCGTTAGCAGCACAAAAGGTTGTGGGTTCAATTCCCACGGAACACATGTTAGGTAAAAAATGTTAGCCTAAATGCACTGTAAGTCGCTTTGGATAAAAGTGTCTGCTAAATGCATTAATTTAATTTAACTTCTAAGCATCACGTTTTATGTGATGCTTGCTTACCAAACCTGTCAGAAGTTTTCACACTGCATATTAGAGAGAGAAGCATCACACCCATTTTAAACCTATAAAGACATGTTTTCATAAGTTGTTCAAAAAAAAGAGAGAGAAAAACATTATTAAATCATATTACTACTTACTACACTTTCAGGCGGCTCCAGATCCTCTACTGGAGGGCTCACTTTGGTCTTATCCACAGCAACTGGCAGTGCATCCAAACAAGCCCACAGACACAGTGTCAAGCAGAAGTGTGATGGTCCCCACATCTGTGGAAAGACAAGACCACCACCATTGTCATTTCTGATATAGATCTAGATGGAATTACTGCATGTGTGTAAATGATCTATTAAGTATTATTATTCATTATTTACACATTACTCTATGATAGAATTATATATTAAAATATCTATATAGTTATCTTTAACAAATATGTAATTAATTATATATGTTTAATATTAATATAATATTAATATTATATATTATATTAATATTATTTAATTTTATATTAATAATATATATATATATATATATATATATATATATTATTGTTATAAGAATGAAATTAACTAACATTAATTAATATATCTATCTACAACCAAATATATATGTATAAAGGCCTTTAGCGATAACTATATAGTTTAAATAACGTTTCATATAAACTAAATTACACAAGTACAAATGATGTCTATTTGTTTTTAAGGGAAACTTCCTACATCCCAAGAGTGACGTCACCGGCACGTGTAAAATAAATCTGGTCAATCCCTGTCACAAGGAACACATCATTTTCAGTAAATACGAAATAAATAATTTCAGACTGAAATCATATCGGCAGTGTACGACACATTAGGCACTAAATGACGTTGTTTTCAGATTTTTTTTTTTTAAACACAAAACTATATTACTCCACCATATGGCTTTAAGCATCATCTGTTGTAAAACAGAGCACAGCAGCAGCTGACATTATAAGGAGCAACAGGTGAACACCTACCCTAAGAGATCCCCTGAGAGTAGTATTTATAAACTCGATGCTGCTGTTTTCGCCTCGATCACGCGTCACAGATATAATCCACCTGACAGTTCATTTGCAACTTGTCTCACCTCATGTGTCCTAAACACAGTTCCCTAATGTGAACCCCACCTGCTGAGCTGTGTAGCCACGCCCCTCGCCTGCTGATTGGAGAAGCCATCGCGCTTCCGCCTTTGAATTGTTTTCTTGTTGCTCTGTCATTGAGCGGGCGATCTGTCTGTCAAAGGTTCCCATGGTAACTTGGCAAGTACGCTTGTCAGAAGAGGTACGTGGCGTTCACGAGTCCACCGTTACACAGCTCCAAAATCAAAGAGCTGAGTGTCAGTGTCACTCACCCTCCCTTCTTCTGTGCTCCACAACAAGCCAAAACGACACAGCAATCACAACAGCTGTTATCACTCAACTGTTATCTTGACAGTGTTGTCTGTAAGGTGGGTCAAGACGCTACATTCCAGAATGTTGAAACTAGAACAAATAATATTACATTAGTCTAGTCGATGTTTGGTTTACCATCTATAAAAATTTTACTTTTAGATAAAAATGGTGCATTGGTGCCATTCACCGCCATTTTTATTTGGATTATATTCACTAAGTGTCTCTCCTCTATTAGTCTATTAAATGTATGTGTATCCCTCAGACACAATTTAGGATTAAAAGAGCATAATGCACCTGTTGAATGTTTTGAAATGTAAACATTTGAAGTATGTTGCCCACCAATGGTTTCCTTGTGTATTTGTATGTGACGTTCATAGAAAGCTAGATTAGACAGTAGACTACATGTGTGTTAAAAAAAAAAACTGAAACACAGCTCAATATTACGCTCAATTCTAGACCAAATCAACATAAGTTAAATGTGGCTTTTACAATGATTGCATTGTAGTTTGCTGCTGTATCCTTGTAGTAGATACAATTATGGGAAGGTTTGCTATGATTTAAATCCTTATGATTTGCAATGTATAGGCTACATCTATCCATTAGATGGCACTTAAAGTCTACCAATGAAATACTGCAGCCCCTTTCTAAACATGAGCGGATGTCAAGTGCTTGTCTATGTTTGTTACTAAACGCATATATACATATGCAAGTTTCTTTTTTAATGCATATATTAATCAGTTATCTTTCATTACTTTATATCTGTAAACAATCACTGCAATATAGCATTGTATATTTAGAAGTGACAACTTTAACTAGGATTTCACTAAGGCTGTAGGTTTTGTTTGCTTTGCTTCAGTCTAATGTTGTGTTGCATTGGTTGCCCTTTACGCCTCTGCTTTGTTTGAGCTTGCTGATTTGTTGGCATTTGCTCTTATTTGTTTTGTCTTAACTCCGTTTGACTTATTTTGTGTTTGCAGTTTTTAACAAATAGATCTGTTCATATTTTCATAGATCTGTTCATATTTTCTGAATGACTTTTTTTGTACTTTTTGTGTTATTTTATAGTATTTAAGGTAATATTATGTTTATCTTTTTATTATATTTTTGTTGTCATTTAATTAATTTATTTTACATGATTTACTTCCAAGGCAATAAACTGTACTCAGGAAAATCGGCTTTATTAAGTGCAGACCACTCAGTTTAGTTATATCTGCATTTTAAAAAGTCATAAAGATTATTTCAGGTACTGCTTCTGTAATATCCTTGTTTGCTTCCTTATTTGTTCCCACCTTGACTAACTCTGAGCATATGTTGTTCTCATAACCTCCTGAAAACAGCTGCTGTTTAAAGAATCTGCTCTACAGATAAAGTCAATAGAGCCATCTGGTGGTTTTTCGTAGATTTAATCTACAAAACAACAAAGACATTTGAGCAATATAATTAAACTGGCTGTTCCTGTGTCTGGAAATATATTAATGAAATGAATACAAGTATATTAAGTCCTCTAGTGAAAATTCTGTTTGTATATTTTTAATTTAATATATTGCAAACAATGTGTGTGTGTGTGTGTATATATATATTTCAGAAGTTTGGGACTGAGGTCAGTTTGAATAAATCCATTAATACATTAATGGTTGCTGTTAAAATTAATACATTTGTTTTGTTAAATTTCATATTAAAATATATTAAAAATAGAAAGCAATCATTTTAAATTGTAATAATGTTCACAATATTACTGTTTCTATTGTTTAGATAAATGTATCAATAATAAATGTCAGCAAATAAATGCATCCTTAGTGAGCATGAGATATTTCCAAAACATTTTATAAATCTTACTGACTACATATTTTCGGAATGTATACATAATACTTTTCAGTATAATAATTTTAGTGAAAAGCTCAATGCAGAATGTGACTTATTTTTCCTATCATAACAAATTTGTAAAACCCTTTAAAACCGATTATGATTTTACAAGTTTTTATGTGGTCTCATATTTTTGAACCCTATTGTATTTATGGTTCAGTAGTAACATGATCATCATGCATTTCAGCAATTAAGAAACATATAGCATTATAAATGAACAGAATAAGGGCTGAAAAACATTTTGAACCAAAGAACAAAAATAGTGGGAGTTTAGTGGGAAGTTCTAAGTTTCTGCACTGACACACTTTACTAATACACCGAAGATCAAAAAGTGTGGCGTATCCCTGCAGTACTGCTCCACAGCTTCAAGGTGCAGGAATCAACCCATATTTCCATCACTAGAAGGCCTCTGTGATGTTGCATGGCTGTAGCAATTTACTGCTAAACACCCCACACAGATGCTAAAGGTGCTGTCTGTGCAGGCGGAAAAATAAGGCATAAGCCTTTGTGACTGGAATGAATATATACACGTAGGTCTGAGGAGTCGCAGAAGTACCTCCGTGTGAAGTGCTGACAAGGCTGTGAGGCCAAACGGCCGGCAAGAGCTCCACAACGCAGATGGATAGAGGAGGAGTTCTGCTTCAGCTCGGCTGTGATTTATAGGCTCTGAGAGGAGACTGTGCATCTCTATGTCTGTGTGTGTGCTTGTGTGGATCCTGTGTTGTTGTGAGTGAGATTTATGAATTCTGACTTGATTCCCATGTATTGTTGATGTGACAAATGTTGTTTTCCCCTCCAGGCTTCTCTAAGAGATATGGAAGGGGTGTCTAAATGGGTGTTAATATACGCTACTGTCCAAAGGTTTGGAATAATTAAAATGAACAATACAGTAAAAACAATAATAATGTAAATCTTTATTACAATTTTAAATAACGATTGCCCATATTTATAGCGTAATGTATTCTTGTGATAAAGCTGAATTTTCTCCAGTATGCTGATTTGGTGCTTGGCTTTTATTCTCAATTATTATTGGTGCTCACTTATTAATAATGGTTCATATTATAAGTGTTGAAAACAAGGTGATGGATTTTACGAGGTGATGGATTCACGGGCCTGTGATTGATATTATGACGTGCTTATTTTTTATTTTACACAACCAGTTATATTTTATTTACTTACAAATGCAACCAAAATGTAGCATGAACATTTATCTGAACAAATCCTGTATCCCAACTGAAACATCCACAACAAAAAAATAAAACTTAGTTTAATAAATAAATAAATAAAGTCACAAATAAGATCTCCAATCATCTAATTGTCTTCACAAAAGTCAAGAAAGTCTTTCGGTCTTCTGTGCATTCTAAAATTTTTAAATCTGGCATCTCCTAACAACACAATGCAGGGCCCATATTCATGAAGAATCTTAGTGCTAAGAGTTGCTCCTAGTAACAGAAATTCTGAGAAGATTCTTAAAAATGTTTCCTCTGTGTCCTAGTAAAGAAAAAAGTAATTCAGAAAGCATCTTAACCCTTCAGAGAGTTCTTAAGGTCCAAAATTGTTAGGAGTATGGACAGGACTTAAGAGACTTCAGAGTTTGTTCTTTAGCAGTGGAGAAAATGGACGAAAAATAAAGAGGGAGAAGAGAGAGAGTGTTGCACACAATGCATGACTGTGAGTTAAAAAGATGCTACACCTTACATCGTGCAGGGATCATGTTTGTGACCGATCTAATTGGAGACCTCTCCGACAACGCGCGGAAATGCCACAAATGGAAGCTAATCATTACATTAACTACATTAACAGATTTGGCAAATGGAAAAATACAACTATGAAGCAGTGATCATTTGGGTCTGTCACAACCTTCTATAAGCACAATGATCACACAAACAATTACAGCACATTCAGAACCTTAAGGTTCTTAAGGTTCTACATAATTATTATGTAGCTGTTCATTTCCTATAAAGTACGTTCAGTATTCAGTATGTTAAATATATATATATTTATATATTTTAGGGGGGTGAATTTTATTATAACTCATCTGTATAAATTAAGCCTTAAAGTTCTGCATAATTAAGGGCTCAGCCACTTGAGTGACAGGTGGATTACCACTGCTGTCACTGCCATCAAGCAAGGTTGGCGTGGTTTCAGCAACCATGTCCCGCCTTTTTCCCCTTTTCCATTATCCAGGAGTGACACTCGGTGACGCACTGCCAAGATGGTGACGGCCACCTCCGCCCACTTTTTGCTTCAAAAACGCTCTTCGGAAACCAACGAGTGACATCACGGACACTACGTCCATGTTTTTATACAGTCTATGATAAAGCTGCTGTTTCAAAGCATTTCAGGGTACCTTTAGTATGCACTAAACCTGTGCGGTTTAAACAATCTAGGAGCTCACATCTGCCCATTGAACACAAAGCTCTCCAGATATATGGCTGAATGGGAAAGTTATCAATGTGTGTGTCCAGTAACTAATGATGAACACACAGTTTGCACTGAATAACATGCAGAATAACATAAGTGGACTTTGAACGATTAATTGCTGCTTTGAACGATTACATAATTGTGGCATCCGTAATTGTAAATGTGATTATAAATTCTAATAATTGTTCAGCCATACCTAATATGTATTTATATTTATGTTTCTTAAAGAAAGCTTTCATTTTTCAGTACTGTTTCATTTGTGAATGCTGGCCTGTATAGTGCTGTGTTATGCTTGTGTTATATTAGTACAGGCATCAGAAGTCTATTAATGTCTGATGCATGTTCACAGAATTAACGATGTTAATTTTCAGCATCTAGATTTTCCAGCACTGCAGAGCTCTTTCTGCTAAATGGCGTCTTTGTCTTTAATGGACTTCTTTTGTGTGCCAAAGGTCTGTTTTCCCATCATGCATTTGCCATTCTGTTTGGTGTTCCTTTAAAGTACACCACTTCTGCTTTCCCAAGCAATACCTCAAACAAGTCAAACTCAATATACAAAGAGCCAAAGTAGATGCTGCTGCTTCAGTTTGTGCCAACCCATGATTGACTATTTGAGGTAATTGATTGTAGGCTACTGTGTATCCTCTCTCATCTGGACTACTTGATCAGCACACGGTGGAAGAATCTGGCAATAAATAGTAAACATACCATTTAAAATGGGTAAACTGAAATCCTTTGCTAGCAAATTAATTAGCTCAGCCAGATGCATCTTATATGAGATTAATCAGGTATATACAGTATTGTTCAAAATAATAGCAGTACAATGTGACTAACCAGAATAATCAAGGTTTTTAGTATATTTTTTATTGCTACGTGGCAAACAAGTTACCAGTAGGTTCAGTAGATTGTCAGAAAACAAACAAGACCCAGCATTCATGATATGCACGCTCTTAAGGCTGTGCAATTGGGCAATTAGTTGAAAGGGGTGTGTTCAAAAAAATAGCAGTGTCTATCTTTTACTGTACAAACTCAAAACTATTTTGTACAAACATTTTTTTTTTTTCTGGGATTTAGCAATCCTGTGAATCACTAAACTAATATTTAGTTGTATGACCACAGTTTTTTAAAACTGCTTGACATCTGTGTGGCATGGAGTCAACCAACTTGTGGCACCTCTCAGCTGTTATTCCACTCCATGATTCTTTAACAACATTCCACAATTCATTCACATTTCTTGGTTTTGCTTCAGAAACAGCATTTTTGATATCACCCCACAAGTTCTCAATTGGATTAAGGTCTGGAGATTGGGCTGGCCACTCCATAACATTAATTTTGTTGGTTTGGAACCAAGACTTTGCCCGTTTACTAGTGTGTTTTGGGTCATTGTCTTGTTGAAACAACCATTTCAAGGGCATGTCCTCTTCAGCATAGGGCAACATGACCTCTTCAAGTATTTTAACATATGCAAACTGATCCATGATCCCTGGTATGCGATAAATAGGCCCAACACCATAGTAGGAGAAACATGCCCATATCATGATGCTTGCACCTCCATGCTTCACTGTCTTCACTGTGTACTGTGGCTTGAATTCAGAGTTTGGGGGTCGTCTCACAAACTGCCTGTGGCCCTTGGACCCAAAAAGAAAAATTTTACTCTCATCAGTCCACAAAATGTTCCTCCATTTCTCTTTAGGCCAGTTGATGTGTTCTTTGGCAAATTGTAACCTCTTCTGCACATGCCTTTTTTTTAACAGAGGGACTTTGCGGGGGATTCTTGAAAATAGATTAGCTTCACACAGACGTCTTCTAACTGTCACAGTACTTACAGGTAACTCCAGACTGTCTTTGATCATCCTGGAGGTGATCATTGGCTGAGCCTTTGCCATTCTGGTTATTCTTCTATCCATTTTCATGGTTGTCTTCCGTTTTCTTCCACGTCTCTCTGGTTTTGCTCTCCATTTTAAGGCATTGGAGATCATTTTAGCTGAACAGCCTATCATTTTTTGCACCTCTTTATAGGTTTTCCCCTCTCTAATCAACTTTTTAATCAAAGTACGCTGTTCTTCTGAACAATGTCTTGAACGACCCATTTTCCTCAGCTTTCAAATGCATGTTCAACAAGTGTTGGCTTCATCCTTAAATAGGGGCCACCTGATTCACACCTGTTTCTTCACAAAATTGATGACCTCAGTGATTGAATGCCACACTGCTATTTTTTTGAACACATCCCTTTCAACTAATTCAACTAATTGCCCAATTGCACAGCCTTAAGAGCGTGCATATCATGAATGCTGGGTCTCATTTGTTTTCTGACAATCTACTGAACCTACTGGTAACTTGTTTGCCACGTAGCAATAAAAAAATATACGAAAAACCTTGATTATTCTGGTTAGTCACATTGTACTGCTATTATTTTGAACAATACTGTACACAACACAAAAGTAATATTATTACTTATTGCATCTGTGTGAAAAGACAAAAACAGACAACTGAACAGTATGGGAAAGTCAAAAAGTGTAAGTGCTGTTGGAAATGTGCTCTTTACGTAACAAAACACTAAAACATGTACAATGACGAGCTAAAGCTTAAGACATCACAAACTGTTGTTAAATGTTGTTAATAGTTTGGGGTAGTTTGTTTTTATACTTTAATGCAATTTATCACAAGTGAAAATTATTGGACATTTGAAATGTTTTAAATATTTATATATCAAATGTTGTTCTTTTAAACTTTATATTTCCCAAACTGAATTCTGAACAATCTCGTGAAACTTAAGTCTGGAGAAATGGCTGCTGAAAATTCTGCTTTGTTAACACAGGAATAAATTATTTTTTTAATATATTCAAATAGAAAATGGTTGTTTTGATTTGGAATAACATTTTGCAATAAAACTCTTTTTGACTTATTTTTGATCCAATTAATGCAGCCTTGCTAAGCATAAGAGACTTTACAACATTTAATGAATCTTACCGAGTCTGACCCCAAACTTTTGAACCCTAGTTGTGTAAATGAAATGTTTTAAAATTTGGTTTAATTAAGCATTTTGTTGACTAAAGTTAGACACCATTTTAGTCGGAATAAAACAAAGACTTTGACTAAATCTAAGAAATAACCACAATTACTTCTATGCATTTGACAGAGTTTCTATCCAAATTGACTTAAAGGGGACATTGGATGCCCACTTTCCACAAGTTGGTGTGATTCTTTTGAAATGTCTGCAACATACTTTGGTTAAAATTTTTCAATGGTCATGTAAAACAACACCTTTTTTCCTGGTCAAAATCAGCTGTTCACACTGACTCATTTCGGTGCATGTCTCTTTAAATGATAATGAGCTATTGCTCAAGCAATCCCTCTCTTCTGTTTCTTGTGTAATCGGTAGTGCATTACCTTCGAAAAAACAAAACTAATCATCAGTGGTTCTGATGTCGGGCGAAAATTAAGACTCTTATGTTCACTTTTACATGCTACTACAAAAAACCTGCCCTGCAACAAGACGTTGTTATCGCTACAGCTGCAGGAGCATGGGGAAAATGGTGGACAGTTTACAACTGGCTGAGGGTGGAATACGGGACAGTTTGTCAGCAACCATGGGCGTATGACAGCATACTGCTCAGAAAATCTAAACGGTTGATAATCAAGATTGTTTAGGTTTTTTGGGGTTATACAAAATTTGAGTCAGTGGAATTTCTATTATTGCAGGGACTTAGTGTTCAGACACTACTGAGACACATTAATATGGAAACACCATGTGAAAGTAAATTTTGCATCTGATGTTCCACTTAAATTGCATTAAGGTGTATTATTGACCAGTTAATTCCTTCACTGGGAATTGAAGCCACAACCTTGTGTTTTGATAAGAGATCTTATTATGTTGGATGAACTGGACGAACTTCAACAACTAAAAAACCTACATTAAGATGTACTTGATTTCCTTTAACCTTCTAAATTAATCTTTACTCTTCATGACTTGACATAATTGGATGAAGGAAATGAACTCATGTCGCACTCACATGTCATTGCATTCAAGTTACCTTAGAATACACCATCTGGAGCCAAGAGAGGTGTCTGTACAGCTTCAATGAGAATATCAAAGACTCTCCCAAAAGATCTGGTTTCTTACAATAAAACACAGAAGCTTCTGAAGTGTCACTGTTCAAATATGGCACTTGGCTTTCAAATAAAATTCAAGTGACTTGGAATGCTGCTCTCTAGGAAACGACTGCAGTGCATTTCAAATATATGCCTTGACACTCTGCTGAAGAGTGATTTCACTTGGAAATTGGCAGGACAATTGTTGGACCCCTTTAACAAATGGCAGTTCGCTTTGTCAGATGAGAGAAAAGAGTAAGTTGGCCTTTTCTGCTCATGGTGCAACATTATATTGTGTTTGTGTGGGTATTTCAGCACCATTTAACACTAATAAAGAAATAGCTTGTGTTTCTGATGAGAAATCTCATAGCATTGTCAAATTGTCCAGTGTTTTATGTTTTCGATCACCCCTCATCTTGATGCGTGGCTCTCTGTTAACTTAATGGGCTGGTGCTCTTCTGCCCTAGAGCACTGACTGTAACGTTTGACTCATGGTACATTAGACCTGCAGTGTTAGCAGTTGGAGGAGAAAGAGCGAGACGGAGAGAGCATGTGCATTGTTAAGTCCTCTCGAAATGGGTCAGACCTCTTAAACACTCTGGCTGTGCTTTATTCTGCGTTAGTTATTTGTTAGCCGCTAGAAATAGATTTCAGACCTGCGCCGTCATAGTTTGAATCCTCATTATTCCAGAAAATAAAACAATTTCAAACCATTTGCCAAGGCAAAGGGCAGTGGACATGGTCACATACATACATGAGCACACACCTGTGTAATATTCATTATTGTTCTGGAAGCACATGCAGGATCAGCAGTAGCGGTCACAGCTCCGCACATTATTATTCCATACAAAAACAACACTTACCTCACACCATTCCCTTCATACATAGCTTGCAAAGTTGGATCAGGCTTTGTAAATGGAAGGCCATGTTCTTGAGTCTCCCCTACACTGCTGGTGTTGCCCCAGTGCAATTTGCCTGTGCACTTTTTCTGGCTTTCCAACTGACCGTTTACACAGGCTTTGAGTTGCAACATTTAATAAAACATCAGAGTCATTCTAGCATGTGGGGAATGTAGCTTGGCAGGCACTGTAATTAATTAAGTTTCCTTTTTAATCTTCATGTAATTTTATGATGCCCTATCAGAGAACTTTGCGGAGAATGACACGGTTGGCAGAACTTTAGAGGAACTTATAAAAGAGTGATTGTAGAAAGCAAATTTGTATGAGGCCCTTTGGCTCCATTACAGAATGTTCTTAAAAAAAAAAAAAGAAGATATTCACGGCTCATATTTGTGACTCTTGATCTTCATTTCACCTTAGTCAGTTATTCACTTAATCATATGGTAAGTTAATGTCATTTTTCACCCTGGGAAGGTTCCGTTCTCAATTAAGATAAATGACTTCCATGATGAGTCAGTTTGCATGACTGTATCAATATCTGTCTCTCACCATCTGTTTTGAAAGGCACAGGGAATGGCTGCGCTCTCCTGCATGTAGGGTGACGAAATGGAGAATAGTATAGCAATGACAGTGGGGCAACAGTTTATTGTTGAGGAGGTTTGCTTTGGGTAGCTTAATGATGTGTAAAAAATTACATTGTGTCTTTGTGGAACTCTCAAGGGATGTAGTCTTTCATAGTCAGGGTGCAGATGCCTCGCAAGTTTGATCTAGAACATTTGTGACACCGACAACTCCATGTAGTTTTCTTCATGAAGTCAGCAGTGCACTTAAGCATAGCGTGCATGTTGTTTAAAATTAGAATGGAGATATAATTTAAATATATATTAAATAGCATTAGTTATTTAATATAAGTGTAAGCAGGGTTTTAATACATTTTTATATGTAATTTAATAAGTACTTCTAATGTGTTTAAAATATAGTTTTAGTGTACTGCTGAATATACTGACAAATGTGTATGGTAATCTAAATGATACTTTAATGTCTTTTCTATTGAAACTTGTGTATTTGTATTTAAGTATTTTTATAATTACTGTACACACTTTTAATAATGAAGTCGCAATTTAGAGCATATAAAATATTAACTTTAAATGTAATATCAATCAAGTACTTTATAAACCTGATTCCAAAAAAGTTGGGACACTGTACAAATTGTGAGTAAAAAAGGAATGGAATAATTTACAAATCTCATAAATTTATATTTTATCCACAATAGAAAATAGATAACACATCAAATGTTGACAGTGAGACATTTGAAATGTCATGCCAAATATTGGCTTATTTTGGATTTCATGAGAGCTACATATTCCAAAAAAGTTGGGACAGGTAGCAATAAGAAGCTGGAAAAGTTAAATGTACATATAAGGAACAGCTGGAGGACCAATTTGCAACTTATTAGGTCAATTGGCAACAGACTGGGTATAAACATAGCCTCTCAGAGTGGCAGTGTCTCTCAGAAGTCAAGATGGGCAGAGGATCACCAATTCCCCCAATGCTGCGGCGAAAAATAGTGGAGCAATATCAGAAAGGAGTTTCTTAGAGAAAAATTGTAAAGAGTTTGAAGTTATCATCATCTATAATGCATAATATCATCCAAAAAATTAGAGAATCTGTAACAATCTCTGTGCATAACGGTCAAGGCCGGAAAACCATACTGGAAGCCCATGATCTTCCGGCCCTTAGACAGTACTGCATCACATACAGGAATGCTACTGTCATGGAAATCACAACATGGGCTCAGGAATACTTCCAGAAAACATAGTCGGTGAACACACTCCACCATGCCATCTGCCATTGCCGGCTAAAACTCTATAGGTCAAAAAAGAAGCCATATCTAAACATGATCCAGAAGCACAGGTGTTTTCTCTTGGCCAAGGCTCATTTAAAATGGACTGTGGCAAAGTGGAAAACTGTTCTGTTGTCAGTCGAATCAAAATGTGAAGTTATTTTTGGAAAACTGGGACACCATGTTATCAGGACTAAAGAGGACAAGGACAACCAAAGTTGTTATTAGAGCTCAGTTCAGAACCCTACATCTCTGATGGTATGGGCAGCTTACACATCTGGAAAGGCACCGTCAATGCTGAAAGGTATATCCAAGTTCTAGAACAACATATGCTCCCATCTAGACATCGTCTCTTTCAGGGAAGACCTTGCATTTTCCAACATGACAATGCCAGACCACAAACTGCATCAATTACAACATCATGGCTGCGTAGAAGAAGGATCTGGCTAGTGAAATGGCCAGCCTGCAGTCCAGATCTTTCACCCATAGAAAACATTTGGCGCATCATAACTAGGAAGTTGCGACAAAGAAGACCCAAGACAGTTGAGCAACTAGAAGCCTGTATTAGACAAGAATGGGACAAAATTCCTATTCCTAAACTTGAGCAACTTGTCTCCTCAGTCCCCAGACATTTGCAGACTGTTGTAAAAAGAAGAGGGGATGCCACACAGCTGTAAACATTGCCTTGTCCAAACTTTTTTTGAGATGTGTTGATGCCATGAAATTTAAAATCAACTTATTTTTCCCATAAAATTAAACATTTTTTTCAGTTTAAACATTTGATATGTCATCTATGTTGTATTCTGAATAAAATATTGAAATTTGAAACTTCCACATCGTTGCATTCTGTTTTTATTCACAATTTGAACAATGTCCCAACTTTTTGGAATTGGGTTTGTACATACTATAATCAAGTTTTTTTGTGTTCAATACATCACAATAAGTGTATTTCTTTATAAACATGTCAAAAGATTATTAAAACAATGTTTTACAATATACTTTGATGTAAAACTTTTAATTTGACATTATTACAAAGTGCACTTTTTAAAGTGTATTTTTTGTGTATAAAGTATGCTACGAAACAGTCATGGAATTGTACTGTCTTTAAGTGTACTTAAGTGGCATTTTTCATTATTATACTATCTTCAAGTAAGATTTCTATTTCTATTATATTTTGATATTTTAAAATCTCAAAAAAAAAAAAGAATATATATATATATTTATATATATATATATATATATATATATATATATATATATATATATATATATATATATATCTTCCCCAAACTATCTTCTTTTGTGTTCCAGAGAATAAAGATATGCGTAAGGAAACATTTAAATTTTTTTGGTTAACTATTCCTTTAAGTGTCTTTAAAGCAGTGGTTCTCATTATATTATTGTTATAATATTGGCTTATAGGATGCTGATATATTGTCCACCCCTAGAGAGTTCTTTAACTCTTATTGATTGTTGAAAGCATAATAACAATTGGCTAAAAATATGCCATAAACAAACATTCAGTGTGAATGTGGGTGATGTGTAAAAAATTATGAATGCTTGGATTTCTGCTGAAATTTGCGTAGGTCTCTGTGTGGGCCCAATCAGTTACATTTTTCATCATCTCCAACAGGCTCTCATTACAGCGCTGATACAGAAAAGTGGTGAAAAACACAGACGTTGTCTTTTCACGAGAGATCTAGAAAAACAGAACACAATCTCATAGGTCATTTATTACAGGCTCTTTGACAAATATGTCAAATGTGATGACTCCTGTGCAGGTTGTCAGCTCTTTTGTGCTAATTAGAGAATGAAATATTAATTGACAGCGATGCTGTTAATTCAAATACCTAAATGTGCACTGAAGTGTACAACTCCTGCCAAGGTTTGCTGCTATGTGTTGGCTGATGAGGTGCAGTTGGTAGCCAGTGATCTTTTTTGAAGAACAGAGCCACGGCCTCTTGCTTTGATATGATTTCATATATAGGTATCACAAGCTCTCTGGCTCTCAGACTATTTGATTAGCACTTGCAAGATGTTCTTTTAGATCCTCTGACTTCACATAAACAAAAGTTCTTTAACTACTGTGGGGGAGGAGGCCGACTCTGTGGGAAGATATACTACAGATGAATAAAGTGAGGGTGCTGCAAGGACACGGTAACAGCACCATTCAGATCTAGATGTAAACCTAACACGATTTTCCAATTGACCCAAGCCGAATTAATGCTGCTAGTCCCAGTGCTACAGAAGTGACTCAGACGTCTTTGAAATATGTCTCGCTTTAGCAGTCGTAGCTGCTGCTCTGTGACATCAAACCCTCAGAGAATGATGATTGAAGCACGTCAGCTCTTGCTAGAAGATTTTGATGGGATGAATATGTTTGCACTGACATTTTGGGATAAAATATCAAGTCTAATGTTTGTATAGTGTGTCCCGCTGTGATTTGAAAAAGAAACTTAACTGTGCTAGTGCAGGATGTTAGTCATCCATGGGTCTCTCACACAATTTTTTCTCAGAACTCGCACAATAAAAAAACTGGAGACAAGTATATCTTACTATCTTGCTCAGAAGAATCCGGCAGATTGGCAAAATAAGCCTGAGCTTTTGCTGCTTTGTTCTGAGTTGAATGCTAATGATCTTTCACTTCGAGTAAAACTGGAAGAATGGGACGCAGGAACTGACCCGCTGTTCCTCACTGTATTGGAGGTACTGTGAGTGTTCCTCTGGGATATAATTAAACTTCCTCTTCAAAGCTGACATGGCACAAACAATCCTGCACTGAGCTATTTGTAATCAACCATATAGCGGGATCTGTGTTATTTTACTGGGCAAGTAAATTTAAGCACTAACCTCTGGTACAGTGACCAAGCCTCAGCCCAAACACAAATATAAGTCACTGTTATGGTGACCATGCATCAAGGCCGGGAATCCTAAATTGCTCAAATGTCTTTGTTTTCTTACTGATGTGCTCTCAGCAGCCCTCATACACACAGTGTTGGTAAGGTTACTTTGGAAATGTAATAGCTTACAGATTACAAGTTCTGCCTGGACGCTTTTGGCCAAACAGTTTTTCAGTCATTCTCTTTACCCAGCAAGTATTAAGGATATAAAGTGATGCACAGAAAAATGTGTTTTAATGACTCTACAAGATCAAAATATATCGGGGGAAAAGAAAACACTGACTTAGTATTTTAACTGAAAAATGTATTTGCAAAAACAAAGCAAACCCATATAATAATAAAATGGGTTTTAGTTAAGAATGCATAGAAAACAAAACGCCTGTAGAAATCAAAACTTACACTGAATACAATAATATAATAAGTTATTCATATTTTGTTGGTTCCCCATTTTTATTACAGCAGTCATCGTCCGTGCAGGGCAATACTCTATAATTCTGGCTAATGCATTATGCATAATTTCAATTTGTCATGTTACTTTACGCTGTTCCAAATGAAACAGTTGAGGGTGTGCATTAGTTTTACACTCCAAGCATAACCATGCAGTATGCTTACAAAATCCTTCATAATAAAATGTTTGAATAAAGGCTAATGGTTTCGATTTTCTCATCACTTTTACCCACTACTGTCATAATCGCCCTAATCAATGTTATTATAGAAATTGCCAGGAAATTTCATGCAATGCATTAATAAGGGTCACATATTTTATAAATAGAGTGTAAAATGTGAAAATAGTTGAATAATTTATCAAACTCGATTCATAAATGAATCAGTTTAAATGATCTTTGTATGATTGCTCAGTCAGCAGGCTGTTTGGAAACACAGCACATATTGTGCTGGCATGCAATTTCTGTGCAGAACATTCCGACATGTTAAGAATTTATCCTCGTTGTATTCATGGGATGTCAGAAGTGTCCCATTCTCCTGCGGCAAACAAATCTCAGTCTGACATTGATTTATTGACTGAACCTGATGGAAACTTTCAGAGGCTCAAATAGTGGTCAGATGGTGCATGGTAAGTTTACAGTGAAATTATGGTATTGGTTACTCAGTGTTTTTTGAGACACAGTTACATTATTTTGAGATCTATTTGATATTTCATTTTTCGTTCAAATGATTCATTTGATAAATTATGCATAATATATTATTGAATTAATTTTCTTTTTTCTCTCTTTTTTGTAGCAAAATCTTTTAATTACTGACTTTGATTTTTTTGTTTCTTAATTATTTATTATATTTTTAGTTATATTACCAAAATCATTACGATTTATCGTGGCTGTTTATTTTGTCATAGACAAAATAAAATGGCTCCTATAATATTTCACTTGACCTCTAGAATATGATATTTTCTGAAAAGCACGGATCATTTGCTGCAAAAGAACAAATAAACTTTATATATATATATATATATATATATATATATATATATATTTACTAGTTTCAGGCCCTTTCACTGCATCCTGTTTACAAGTAAGGTTTTACAACACAGTAAAAGTGTTGCTACTGGTTACCATCTCCACTGGATAATGGGATTTCAGTGAAGTTGTTTGGACAGAGCTCTTCCTGTGATCTACTTTATCCCCATCTCTATCTTCCTCTGGGTTTTCAGTTGAATAGCCCTGACTGTTATGGCCTTCTATCGTGTGTATGTCTGACTCCAATACAATCTGTATTTCATGCATTTCAGAGCCTTTAAATCAATGAAAGATAGCATAACTGAGGTTTACATTGGACCACTGAATCCCCAGATTCTTGGTGATTTTTCATGCACCCTCAGGTACATGAGCATGTTTAGTGTGAAGGATGATCGTTCCCTATAAATGTGAAGGTAACTTTTACATTTCACAAATGCTAAAATAACTCTTTTTTTCACTTTAAGAAAATGTTTTACTTTCAGATTCAGAGTTGTAAAATCCAAAGAGGATCAGCAGCCGATGAACAAACATACATAAATACAATTGTATGTATTATTAACGGGTAATATAAAGTAACATTAATATAAAAAAAATACTGAAATGGAACCCAAATGGAGACATTCATAATCCATAACCGAAAAATACAGAAAACTTTAATATTTTTCACAACATCAATGAAAAATGGCTTGTTATTTTGGGGGCATAACCTTATTTGGCCAACAAACCCCGCTGTCCTATATACTTCAGCACAGATAACACCATCTATTGATGTCGGCCACATGAATCCTGCCTTCAGCCAATTTCATCCACAAAGATTTCATTTATGGCTTTGATCAGTAAATGAACACTGAACGCAAGAGGGAAAAATGCATCTGACTTCCTCTTTACAGACTGTTTCACAACAAATTACTGAGAATCTGAGTCATTTATTCAATTAAAATTCTCACCCATTAGTTAATTGCTAGCAATGCATTGTACATAATGGCACACTATTCGTCTTTGTTTCAATCAGTCATGCAAAAGAAGTAATATTTATTCAAAACGCCAACAATCAACACTGCCAAATGGCTTGTGCGCACAGCTGGAATATTCTGTATATTAATATTCTGCCCTTCTCTATCAGTTCTGCTCGTGAAAACCTCACAAAATAATTGCTATTTTCAGTAAATTAATTATTCAGGATGTCATGTTCTCTTACTGCACTTTGCATTGTTGGTTGAGTTTGAGAGACGGGGAACTCAGACAGGAACAGTGGAAAAGGCGTTTAATTCATGGCTTTACTCTAGCGGAGCACTCTCTGGGGCAGCATGCAATGCTGATTGCATTTCCTGCACCTGTCAGGGAAGAGCTGTGCAACGATGGCTTTAGATTAAAGCGTCTCTCTAGAGGAAGTAAGGAGAGGACTTCATTAAATCATTGACGCACCTCCTCTCTCTACTGCATGTCATTAGATTCAGACATGCCAGCCTTCCTCTCCAACTCTCCAAAGCACTAACCATCTGTTTCTTCTGCCCAGTCTGCCTGCCTTTTTTACTGCCACCATTTAGGGACTTATCTCCCTCCTACGTAAACAGCTCAGTATTTATAAACCAATCTGGTCAAATGATGGTAATTAGTTACAAGTTGAAACATAATATAATAATAATAATAATAATAATTATATTATGCAGTGTTCTAGGCAGATTTTTGAGCCCGTAAGTCACGATTTCAAACCACGACTAATAACTATGTACCATTCCAGGCAAGTCACGCCAAAGTTCCTGAGCGCAAGGAATTGCAACTAGATTATTAATTTTATGGCAACGTTACATTGTCCTAAAATCTATTTTTCAACGTGTACCACTTGCATAAACACTTCATCCGTAGGCAGTATTATTCGTAGGGGCTGCCATCGTTGTTTTGTGTGCTGTGTGACATCAGAACTCGGAGTACATCGATCTAGTACGAGTTTACAGGTGGGAAGTCATGGGTTTGACTGCCGTTCCAGTGCACTTTCACGGGTTAAGGTTGGAAAGACACGGGTTACGGGTTGCCTGGAACGTGGCATTAGGATGTGTCTTGGCCTGAGGAAAAAAAAAACCTGTAATTTTACTATATACTCTTTGTTTTGGTCTTTCTTTTTAAAGTGTGATGAGATCATTTATACTTTCTTCTGTGGATCACTAACCGAACATATGCTAAAATTTGTGTGTGAAATCTGCGTACAAATGTTTCCAATTCAAGAAAACGTGCATGTGTTCTTTTGCCCTTTAAAAAAGTTTTTTTCAATAGCTTCTGTGAAGAGGCTGTGACGTCTGTTATTCAAAAAGTGGAACACGTGATTCCTTGGGTTTTCTGTCGGATAACAAACTTGCCTGTGTTCCGGATAATTCAGTAAAAGTAAAAGCTATTTAACAAGTCTTTAAAATGGCAACAAAAAAGAGAAGATGTTGTTTTAGTAAAGGCTGGGCTAGGACATATACCTGGTGAATGTCTGTGGTTGGCAACATTGCTCAGCGCTACAAAAACATGTTGTAAATACAATCTTTTGACGCTTTCCAGAGAGCAAACACAAATGTGCCCTGGAGCATTTAAATCTGTTTAGCCAATATCCTAATATAACAACAAAAAAAAGGGTGCTGCATGAGAGGGTGAGAAAAGTGTCAATTTTGTGAGTCTCACACTAAATGTGTGAGAGTTGGCAGTTCTGATGTAAATCAGTATTTACATAGCATAACAGTAGTAAATGTACCCGTCTCAAACACGTCCCGCATTTTCCTTAAAATCACATCTACTGTCCCGCAACAGATTCATTGCCAGGTGGTCACCCTATGTTGCTGAACCATCCTTATTCTGCGCCAATCTAGCCCATTGTGGGGCTGGTAACGGAACTCTTAGTGAAAAGGCATCAGTTGATGACGTGACATGTAGCCAAGTACAGTATCCCATACACTGAATTTGTGCTCTGTATTTATCCGATCTAAGGGTGCACAAACAGAAGTGAGAAGAGAACAAACACACAGACAGACACACACACACACAGAGCATTTTTGCTGTGGCGCCTGGGGAGCAATTGGGTTTGGTGACTTGCTCAAGTGTCTCACCTCAGTCATGGTATTGAGGGTAGTAGAGAGAGCACTGTTCATTCACTCCCCCCACCTACAATCCCTGCCGGTACTGAGATTCGAACCCTCAACCTTTGGGTTAAAAGTACAACTCTTACCATTGGGCCATGACTGCCTCATGTCAGTAATGACCACAATATCAGATGTAAATAGTGACCAGATTATGGCGGATGATCGGATATTTCTGTTTATTTTGCTTAAATAGTGCTCTTAGCCAGTTACAGTAAGAAACTAATACTCAAACAACAAACAAGTGACCAATCCCAAATGGGGACATCACCACACACATTCTGGGAAATTTCCGGGCTGAGAATGGTTCTTCATTGTGGCGTGCCAAACCGAGCTCAAGTGAAAACATGAATGGAACCGTTCCTTACAGTTCTTAGAAATGTTTGACCCAGTGGTGGAAAAGCAGCTATATTTTTCTTTTTCTTTGTATTTTATGTCAGCAGCGAAGCAAAATATTCCTATTCAAAACACACACACGTGTGCGGAGAGAGAGAGAGAGAGAGAGAGAGAGAGAGAGAGAGAGACATTGTTGCTAAGAGTGATAAAAGGTTGCAAAGGAAATGTTGCGTGGAAAGCCCTTATATGGAGATGGTTTGGAGTGTTTTATGCAAATTCAGTGCTCCAAATTCATTAACACTATATTGAGGTTAAGAACATATTCATGTGTATATACAAGAGTTGGGAATTAGGTGATTTTTTTTTCCTCACAAGAAGTTCTCCTGTGCATATAAATATGAATAATCCACACAATTATCATAGAAGTTAATGAGACCCATTGACGTTCACTGTGGACATAAAAACACTGTGCCATTTTCGAAATGTCTTTTGAGTTACACATACATTCAGGTTTGTAGCGATATGGACTTTCCTGTTTATTTATTTATTTATTTTTTTGGTGCAATGTCCCTTTAAGCATATAAAGTGCACTGTTATCCAAACTAATTTATTTCATTACCAGTGCAGTAGGCCTACAATTCACCTACATAAACAAAAAACAGACAACATACTGTAGCTATCCGGGCACAATGCCACTCAACACAAGTACAGCTCTACACCGGCCTATTTACACAGATTGTTGAGGGATCCAGGGTTAATAGCAGTGTCAAGTGCAATTTTAATGGAATGCTACATAGCCAGTGATCAATATGTGATTACCCTCAACTTAACAAGGCATAACATAGACCCCCAAACACTCAAGAACCCCTGGATGAAAAATAGTTTAGTGTTTTTAAATTACTCATACATACCAAGTGTTTAAAATCAATAATAGAACTGGAAGTAGCAATGTACACAGGAAAACAAAGTATATACCTAACAATATTTTATGAGTCAACAATCTATTATGTTATTAAGTCAAACAGCCGAAGAGTCAGAAAGGTTTCTTTGTGTGTTGTGAGATACTACATTATGCTTCAGAAAGAAGAATGCATTTATTTGAGATAAAACGTCAATATAAGGTTTTTAAAAAAATCTTTGCAAATCGCCTTTCCTGATAATGTGCTAATTAGCATGTTTCATTATGAATGCCGCTAAAGTAAACAGTCCCTCAGAAAGTGGCTAGGAAGAGAGGGACTGGTTTTCCAAAACAAGACTGAACCACATTGACTTTTTATTAAAAAAAAAATTATATCTTCTTCTGTGTGTATGTGTTATCCTGGGTAAATCCCTATATCATTACTCAGTCATTTGACTCTGCTTTCTTCCATTTAACAGGATTTAATGGACATTACCATTCTGTACAGAATTTCCAGTAGATT
This sequence comes from Carassius gibelio, assembly GCF_023724105.1. Lineage (NCBI taxonomy): Eukaryota > Metazoa > Chordata > Actinopteri > Cypriniformes > Cyprinidae > Carassius > Carassius gibelio. The sequence continues at coordinate 13,583,027 of NC_068388.1, forward strand.
TCCAAATAGACATCAAAATAATGTTCAGGACCTCTACAATAATCTTAACCAAACAGAGTGGTCCTGACTGAAATAACTGTAAAATAAATACATTCAAAATTACACACCTACTAAAATAATATAACATGCTTTGTGACCATTAACCAACAATGCAGAACTGTGTACATGAAGATATTTTATTAAATGATTGAAAATCTTTCTTCATTACTTCTGGGCTCCGTGTTGTGAGCTTCATATTGCAAGTTATGGGTCTTTGTATGTTGCCGTGGATACAAGTGATTTCTGAATGCCAGCCCTGCCATGAATGTCAGTCTTGTGAAGCTCAATGTACAGTTTTTGTTGTGATTATGAAACACAGAGAACCTTATTCATTTCTGTGGTCATTTCTGAGGCTGTGCTTTTGTGGCACTTAGCAACCAGGCTGTGAAGTGACAGTCTGTACTGATGAGCTTTGGATAGCTACCGCTGATGCCTTTCACCACTGCTGTTTCTCCATGTTTGGCTCTCTCAGTGGAGGCATTAAAGGATGATTTTCTCTAAAGCTGCTTTGAAACAATATGTATTACGAAAGGCTCTGTACAAATAAAATGGATTTGGCTGGAATATGATGTCATTATTCAGGAAAATGCTCTATTTGTCACAAAAATAACTGGCTTTACAAGCACCAGCTTGTTTGTCCTATTTGGAATTTTTTTTTTTTTAGTTGTCTCACGAGGATTTGAAAACTTGCATATCAAAATGCTAAATGTCACTAATTGTTGAAATAGCTGCCACATTCTGTTAATTTACAAATGAACCTGAAGTAAAAAATGTGACTCATCTCTGCAGCTGCATTTGTAATCGTGATATAATTATTTCAAAGTAAACCTGTTGTGTTTCTGTTATTCTGTGCACCATCTGAAAGTACTTTATTTTATACACAATGTTTTCTTAGTTGCCAACTGACCACTAAATTGTCATATATTAGATAGAAAACTTAGAAAATATATACTAGCATTTAGGTTTATTTTTGTATTTCTATGTTGTTTGCTGTTGGATTTGCTTTATATGATCATTATTAACGCTTGTTATTGTTAACTTACTGTAAGCTACATTTGACTGAGTCTACCCTCATCTTCAGAAGCTTACAGCAGGTCATCTTTATGTGTTTTCTTGCAGAAATTCAGCGCTGTTATTATGTTACTACCATGACACCGTGACTGTACTGTATTAGAAGGTAATACCATGATACTTTGATACACATACTACAATTACAATGTTTGGGAAGAGTAAAATTTAAAAAATAAAACAAATGCTTTTTCTTAGGCTCACGAGCATGCATTTATTTGATCAAAAATACAGTAAAAACATTGATCTTGCGGAATAGTATTACAATTTAAAATAACTGTTCTATTTTAACATATTTTAAAATGTAAAAAATTAAAAAATTCAGTGTGACATGATCCTTTATTTCTTATAATTATCAATGTTAAAAACAGTTGTTGCATTAAAATATTTGTGGAATACGTGATATTTTTTTCTCTCTCCAAGATTTCTCGAAGGTCAAAGAACAGCATTTATTTTAAATTTTTAACATTGTAATGTTTTTTTTTCATTAAAAACTTACTGCCCCTGACGTTTTGAACAATAATTTGCAAAAGAGGTATGTTCAATCGAAAAAGTAAAAATTCACTGTTAATTAATGAGATTTATTTGAATAGGCTTACGCTTATTAACTCTTTTGTTTAAAACTTATGAATTTTGTTTGAAAAATTCAGATTTTTACTTAATTTTAATTAGTTATTATTATATATGTTAAATGCTCCACATTTATTCTGAATTCAAAATGTGTTCAAAATTTAAAGATCACACACTCAACTTAATAGAATTAATTAATGAAGCTTTAATTGCATTTTAGTGTTCATGGTCCAATGCTATTTCAGTCCATTTAGCACTCGGTTAAACAGGATTGCATGTGGTTAGTGAATAATGTTGTATTGGCATTGAAATCTTGTGCAACTGTTTAGTGAATTTGCCTCTTGAGATATTTACCCAAAATTTAATTGGATATTTAGAAGGAATTGCTTTCCTTTTTTAATATCTCAAAATTCCTTCAGCACTTACTGCCTTCATAACAAAACCTTGTAATTGTTCATTCTTCATTCTGCAACACCAGCTGTCTGTCTCCCTCTCAGGGACGTTCGTCACTTCCTCCTCTGCATGCCCTCATGCAACACTTAACATTCTTCTGTCTATGCTGTCCCTGCATCCCTGACACTCTCATGCTGTTTAGAAGAAGAAAGATTTCTGCAAGGTTATACATTTGCGTAATGATTCATTAGTCATCATTGCAGTTATCACAGTATTTGGGACATCACATGCTTGCAGATAAACCATTGAAGCACATTTGGAATAAAAAACAAACAAAAAAAGAAAATGGAAAGGTAATTTTGCACTTACTCTTTTTATTGTATTATTCTTCGGCAGTAACAGGCTTTTATAATAAAGACACACTGGCAATGTGCTCTGTACTCAGTGCAGGACCTCTCTCACTTCCTGCTTTCTTCTTAGCGCAACCTTTACTGCTCAGCTTGAACTCTTCTTTTCCCACTGATCAAAAGAATGCCATGTTGAAAAATGCATCTCTATTAGTTGTGCTCAAAGGTTCTATGCCTGACTGAAAACTGGTATTGTGCTTCAGAAAATCCAAGGAAGAATCACTTCAAAGAGATTAAAGACTATTGTGGAGCTCATAAACGTTTATGGTTTATTCAATTATGGTTTATACTAATCACAATTATTCATTGCGAATACGATTGTGAATAGCTTTATGCAGTGGATTCCTACTGTCCAATAAGATTTTGAATATTAAACCATGTAGCTCCAAACACATACCACTTTATATTTACCGCTTTCACTATAGTCTTGATCTTGCTCATATGTCTTGTGTCAGATAGTTTTTGGAGACTGTTTAACTGTTGTCTTCGAGAAGGTGGGTTATAATCATCATCTTGCATCCCGTGTGCTAAACCAGCTGAAAGGTGTTGTTGAACTGTTGTGCATTTGCTTTTTGTTTAGACCAACATATATTTGTTTTTCTCTTGGTGTGAATAGACCATTCGGCAGCGATTTGTTTCACATTTCAGTCTTGCATTTGGTGTGAAAGGTTCTTTATGCATAAATCAGGATATTTTTGCTATTTGAGAGCCTGCACTACTGTGTAATTTGTTTATGCAGACGTCTGCCTGCTTGTCACAGCTGATTATAGTCCTCAGCAGTTCGCTTTATTTAGATTCCTATATATATATTTCACATTCAGCCGCTACTGGACATTTTATGACATTTCGGTTTCAAAGTGAAAACATATCTCTCTGGTAAATTAGACCTGTTTTTAAAAGCACCATTAACTCATTTGATCCCCTTTCCAGCTCAATATCCTAGACCTCATTTTCATTCACCACTACCAGTCATAAACATTCAGTTTCCTTCAACCTTTATTATGTGATAACTTGCAGCAACTGGAAATTGAGTTTTTCTATTTGTTTAATACTGGATTTCCATCCACATATAAAACAGTCAATCAAATGTCACTCACGGAAGGATTTCTCTAACAATGAAATGAAGTCGTCATGTTTGAATAACTTCCTGCTGTCTGTGATTAAATGTCTTTTACCGTCTGCTTTGCTGCTAGGAAACGAGCATTCTCTGTGTTGTTAATATAGTGATAGGCAGTTACAGCCTTCCTCTGCCCATAAAAGGTGTTTGCGATATGGTTAGGTTTGCACGCGGGCTTATTGCGATCATCCGCCAGCCCTCTCAAAGGCTTTTATGCGCTGGGTTGGGAACACAAAATTGCCGCCCCCCTCTTTCCTGATTTTTCAACTTGCAATTAGCTGTAATTTGTCTGTTCTTTTTCTCTGCGGCTGTATCATGACTGACTGACGGCCACATCCTGATATTTGTCTGTTGTCTTACACGAAAGGCCTGCAGCGTGATGGAACAAACATTTCATATTTTGTTCTGACACGGATGACATCTCCTTTGTCGGCTTTGTGTGCTGCAGTAGATGTTGATGGAATGGATTAGTTTCATTTGTATGGCTGCCTGGTTGTGTTGATGTGTCTGTTAGAGCGAAATCTGTCGCATACTTCAGTATGAGGCTGCGGCAGATGGCTTCAGAAAAAGAAAGCCTACAACAAGGCAGCGCTGTCTTGTTTAGTACACAGATAGTAGAGTTCATCGCTCTCAGACAGTGCAGAACTGCCTTAAATAAACCCCCTTTTGTCTTAATAAACTGTTTTGATAGGAGTGGGTAACACTTTCTATGAAGCCTGTATTTATAATACATTATAAGGGTATTCTTAAGGCATTGTAATGAATGCATAATGCATTATAAAAAAAAAAAAAACGTATAATATGTTGTATCGTCCCATGAATATTCATAAGAACAGATTTAATATATTTTTTATTTCTCATAGTTATAATGCATTTATGTAAGTCTCATATCTTGCTATTTTTCTAATGCTACTTTACTTAAAGCGGTCAGAAACAACTTATAAGTAATAATACTTATAAATTCTTATTAATTAATTTGCATTCTTTTCCCCTCAAACAGCCGTAAGATCAGATATCAGATCAGATGAATGTGTAATATGACATTTGCTATGAAGTATTTTTATTGTAATATCAGTTTGATTATTTTGATGGTACCCTTTAGACAAGTAACTCTGCAACTACATCAACTAGCGGTCATTAGAGTATTAGTATGTCTGCTACTGTAAATATATGCAAACACTGTATTTTGATAGTCAACCAACAGATAAACTGACTGTAAGTGTCTTTGCAAGTACATCAACTTATTCTACCGTACTAGAGTCGATCATTCTTGAGCACACTGATACTCTAATGAGTGTTAGTTGGCATCTAGTTGCAAAGTTGCTTATAGTCGATTGATTAAGGCGGCCATCAAAATAAAATGTAACCATATAAAACATTGATTTTTTTTTTTTCAGTTGGAGTATTAAGCTCACATCAATTAATCAACATTAGCTCCACAGGAAACACTCAAATAACACTCAACATCTAACCACTCACAAGCTGTAGTGAGATACTGTGCAGATCTTAAATAAACAATATCAAGATATGATAAAATCCATTGTACTGTAAATGAAGTAGATTTAATATGGTGTTCATTGTGTGTTATAAATACTCATACTCTTAAACTTATAACCACAAATATGTAAGTATTATGGTGTATCATAATTGTTATGATTATTCATTAGTTGATGTAACATACGTTTTTTTTTTTTTTTTATTAAGTCATTTTGCATTTATTATAATGCCTTAAGAATACCCTTATAATGTATTATAAATACGGGCTTCATAGAAAGTGTTACCCGACATATGTATTAGAATTTATGTATTTTAGTTTACCTTAAATGTTTATCACTACATTATATTTAGCAGTATTCCTTAAAGGGGTCATGACATATTTTCAACACTCATTCTGGCCATCTTTCTGAAATTAACGGGTTAAGGAGAGTAAAACAGGGCCTGTTGTGATAGGCTAATAAAGTTATGGTAACGTATCAACGTCCCTATGTGTTTTAAAAACAACATATACATATAAAACCGCAAAGTGTTATAAAAATTGTTTACGCTTTGAAATGTAGCTGCTGTCAGATCTAACACAGCTGGCTGCCTAATCTTTCAACAAAAGTTCTTTCTGAACTCTCCATTACACTACTGTGCCTCATTCACTAAGCAATCTTCATTCAGATTCTTCAAACAAACATATAATCCTCCAACATTATCTGGGAAATTTTAAAAGCTGTTTTAACTGGACACATCAAAGCCAATGTTCCTTCACTCTTCAATTTGTCCTGTTGTCGGGAGAAACTCAAGTGCATCATGGGGTAAATCAGAAATGTAATTATTTGCTTCTGTGGCGAGATGATGTTGATGATCCGTGTAGAGAGTGTTCGCTGTCAAGTAGGCGTGGCCAATGGTGGTCATATGCAAATTTATTTGCCAGTGAGATCCACAATATCCAAATGAGCCGTAATTGGAACTTGGTTAAATAAATCATCTTCTTTTTTGCACCGAGGAGGACATTTACGCTTATAAAGGTCAAGATCAAGAAAAAAAATATTTCTTGTGTGAAGAAATCATGACTCCTTTAACCATATTTCAAAGATAATAGAAATAATAATGAAATTTCATGTAAAGATGTACTCAGGTGGGTCAAATTTAAGCATACATTTAAACCAGAATATATTTTGATGTAATAAATTGCATGCAATTAAGCGTCAAAAAAGATAGATATAGTTAAATAATAGATAAAAGATATATTATTTCCATAATAAGTACTTTCTTAGTATGCTAGAGTAAAAAAAACCCACAAAATTCCACATGCCTCAAAAAAAAAAAAAAAAAAAAAAAAAAAACACCTGACCCTTTTCCTGCTAAAAAAACATTCCCAGGGAAAGTGAGATAGAGTGAAACAGCTCAGGCCCATATTTTGGATGAAGTGAGAGTGTATGAAGTCACAGAGAGACCTCCTCAGGGCACAGATGGCCGAGGCAGTCAGGGACTTTTATGCCACAAGCATTTGCCTCATGAGTCAAGGTCACATTTCTCAGGGCAAAAACACAGGTTAATGCATTGCTCTGTGGGGCTTTTACCACTGGCTTGCAGTTTGGGAGAGAGACATGGAAGGTCAAAAGGTTTTAGTGTGAAAAGAGGATTATTGAGCTGTTTTGCTTGCTACATCCCAAGATGCTCTTTTCACTGACATTAAATCCATAATTAATTTGCATTATTTTTTTTATTTTTTATGTGCCATTCATTGTGCAACCTAATATCTTGGTTGTTTTAATTGCACACAAGTTCAGAATCTCACAAAGAACATTTGAGTTTTTTTTTCTGTCTGTTCTTGTCATGTAGTTGCAGAAAGCTAAGTAAAAGGGCAAAGGAATAAACTGCGACCATGACTTTTCTTTTAAATTACAACTTACTCAAGCATTAGAAGGTGGCCTATTCCTTTTTTCTAGAACACCTACTGAGAGACAGACCCACTTACATTTGACAGAGATCCAGCGAAACCTTGCTTCCCTGACATCTTCTTCACAGAAGTTTTGTTTGTTTTATTCTGAGAACATTCTTTCATTTGTCAGCTATGGGATGACACGTTACCCTATTCAGAGCTGTTTGATTCTCCTGCAAGGATTAGAGTTCTTTTCATCTGATGTCATTTTGGTTGCACAGATCTCTATAAATGCTAGATAACCTCTTTGATTGGACTGTGTTTGATAATGCCAGATTTATCACAATCAACCCATCATCTTTTCATAATCACTGTATTTTATGCCCATCTTAAACCTCTTACACCCAGAAGGAGTGGGTGAGCAGAGCTTCTGAGCATGGCAGAGATCCACAGCAAAAGTTTTCTGCAGGTAGAATGGATGACTTCTGTCTTCTGCATCTCTGAGGGTTGTGAGGGAGATATGAGTAATTGCAGTTGGAAGAGGCTGACCCATGTTGGGCACACTTCCCGAAAGAATGAGGTGCTATTGGCTCTGCTTGCAACCCTGCAGCTTATTACAGGTTCTTGCAATCTATAGATAGTTAAACCGCAAGTGGCTGTGTATATCAGGGCCAGTGACATGATGCTCTATTATTTAATTCAAAAATACATTTAAAATGCAATAATATTATGATCAAAAATTTAATGATTTTATTAAATTATAAATTCATCATACTGAACACGTAACATGTTCTATATATAAAATGTGTGTGTGTAATGAAGCAGAGATCAGTTAGTTCCTCACTTTCCGTGCCGACGCCGAGATCGTCCGCCAGCTTCAGTGAAAGTATAATGTGCCTAGCGTCTCGTACATTACGGCTCACGCCCTGATGTCACGTGTCATTACGGGACCTTTACGGGTTGTGTGTGAAAGCATGAAAATCTAGTGTGAAATCTAGCGACCTGGGAACAATTGCCGGAACACTGTACCCGTGTATTTGCTGGAACCGCAGTATGAAAGGGGCTTATGCTACAAAGAATTAAGGCAGTTCTGAAGGCAAAAGGGGGTCCAGCCCGGTACTAGCAAGGTGACCTAATAAAGTGGCCAGTGTGTGTGTGTGTGTGTGTGTGTGTGTGTGTGTGTGTGTGTGTTGTGTGTGTGTGTGTGTGTGTGTATAAATATATATATATATATATTAGGGGTGCTCCGATCGGCCGATCGTTATGCGCATCTCGTCAGTAAAGCCGGTTATCTAATCAGCGGTTAATTCCATCAGGTGCGTGATTTCACATAGAGCAGCTGTTACTACACAGAGCCGTTGTTAATAGAGAAGATGCGCAAATCCACTTAATTTTCAGCGTTTTTGGCGCATCTTCTCAGTTAACAACGGCTCTGTGTAGTAACAGCTGCTCTATGTGAAATCACGCAGCTGATGGAATTAACCGCTAATTAGAAAACCGGCTTTACTGACGAGATGCGCATAATGATCGGCCGATCGTGATCGGAGCACCCCTAAACTTGTTACATGTGTAATGGTGTGGGGGATATTTTCTTGGCCAACTTTGGGCCCCTTAGTACCAATTGAGCATCATTTAAACACCACAGCCTACCTGAGTATTGTTGCTGACCTTGTCCATCCCTTTATGACTACAGTGCACCCATCTTCTGATGGCTACTTCCAGCAGGATAATGCACCATGTCACAAAGATCAAATCATCTCAGAATGGTTTCTTGAACATGACATTGAGTTCACTTTACTCAGATGTTACACGTGTAATGCAGATTTGTCGCCTGCACATCCATGATGTGAATCTCCCATTCCACCACATCCTAAAGCTGCTCTATTGGATTGAGATCTGGTGACTGTAGTTGAGTTGCCTTTCTATCATCTCTAACCAGTAGGGATATGCCAGTGTCATATTTTCCTGTTACGATTTATTGCTCATGCTTTTATCACGGTAAATGGTATTATTACGGTATTGAAATTTAGTTTAAAAAAAAGTGCTCATAATACAGTATAACAGGTTAAAAAACAGTTTTTCTTATAACAAAAATAACGGAACATTTAAATACAATAAAGCAATACAGAAAAATATATAAAGTTAAAGGTTTTGCACAGATTAAAGTGCAAAAGAACTATAAAGGCCCATAGGTATCACTTTACCACAAGATCTCTTTAGTTCACCATTAACATTCACAATGAGCAATAGCTACTTTTGCAACAGAAGTTATTAATCTTTGTTAAAAAATAAAAGTTTAAGTTCATGTTAGCTCATTAAATAATACAGCTGCAACTTTAGATTTTGACAATGTGTTATTAAATATTGGAATACCTAAGATGAATGTTCAGAAGAATTTTTCATTGTTGGTATAAGTTAACTAATGAATTATCTAATGTTAAAAATGAAGCCCTAATGTAAAATGTAAATTAACAATAAAAAAATCAAAACACTTTCAAAAAATGTATATGCAGAGATGTATAAAGTACTAGAGACCCATACTTGAGTAAAAGTACAAGTGGTCTATCAAAAAAGTGACTTGAGTAGAAGTTGAAGTGCTCTTTAAGCAACACTTATGTAGAAGTACTAAAGTATTCAACATTTTTTGTTCTTAAGTATTGCAAGTAGTCTATTTTAAAATGTACTACTCAAGTACTGAAAGTAAAAGTACAAGTATTGTGTTATGTAGTTATTAAAGAAAGTAGTCAAAAGTTTGAACATATTTTTTTTACAATTTCAAATGATTAACCTAAAGGACAATCACAATTCCTTTGACTGTAACTTTATAAACAAAAAACAGATTAAAGGGTTAGTTCACCCAATTTGCAAAATTATGTCATTAATAACTTACCCTCATGTTGTTTCAAACATGTAAGACCTCCGTTTATTTTTGGAACACAGTTTAAGATATTTTAGATTTAGTCCAAGAGCTCTTAGTCCCTCCATTGAAGCTGTGTGTATGGTATACTGTCCATGTCCAGAAAGGTAAGAAAAACATCTTCAAAGTAGTCCATGTGACATCAGAGGGTCAGTTAAATATAAAAAGTAGCAAAAACTATGACTTTATTCAGCATTGTCTTCTCTTCCGTGTCTGTTGTAAAACAGTTCAAAACACAGCAGTTCGTGATATTCGGTTCGCGAACGAATCATTAGATGTAAACGGATCTTTTTGAAACAGTTCACCAAATCGAAATGAATCATTTTAAACGGTTCGCGTCTCCAATACGCATTAATCCACAAATGACTTAAACTGTTAACTTGTTTAATGTGGCTGACACGCCCTATGAGTTAAAACAAGCCAATATCCCGGACTAATTCATTTACTCAAACAGTACACTGACTGAACTGATGTTAAGAGAGAACTGAAGATGAACACCGAGCCGAGCCAGATACCGAACAACAGACTGACTCGTTCACGAGTCAAGAACCGTTTACGAATTCGTGTCCGATTCGAGAATCGAGGAGCTGATGATACTGCGCATGTGTGATTCAGCGTGAAGCAAACCGACACAAGGAGCATCTGAACCGAACATTTGGTGATTGATTCTGAACTGATTCTGTGCTAGTGTTATGAGCGCAGGTAAACCGAAGGCTTGCAATCATCGCCAATGACGTCATTACGTCGAGCGCAAAAGAACTGTTTTCTTCAACCGGTTTATTGAATCGAACTGTCAGAAAGAACTACTGGTGATCTGGAAACCGATGCAACCGGTTCTTGACTCGTGAACGAGTCTATTTAAAATTAATAAATATGTTTTAGAAAGTAGTGCAGCTGCTGTATTTATGGGGTTTCCAGGGTAAGGACTGCATTTTCTACAGTTTAGCGACATCTGCTCTCAGAGAGTGAATGTGCTTTCATTCAGCGTGTCTCTCACGTGTTCCTCCATGTGCTTCTCATGCGTGCTTGTTTACATCAGTCTTTCAAGCAGCATACAGTGGTGTTGTGAATTTTGACCAGTTGATGGGAATAGTATTCTTAAAATGCATTCCAAATTCTCAATATTTTGTAATAAATAATTATTCATGGTATTTAGAAGTGCCCACGATAACAATATTGTGCATATTCATTACTGTGATATATCGCATTGCCGAATGCCGGCACAAGACTACTAACCAGTCTGCCCATTCTCCTCTGACCTCTGACATCAACAAGGCATTTTTGTCCACACAACTGCCGCTCACAGGATATTTTCTCTTTTTCGAACCATTCTCTGTAAACTCTGGAGATAGAAGGTTGTGCGTGAAAATCACAGCAGATCAGCAGTTTTTGAAATACTCAGACGAGCACATCTGGCACCAACAACCATTCCACATTCAAAGTCACTTACATCCCCTTTCTTCCCCATTCTGATGCTCGGTTTGAACTTCAGCAAGTCGCCTTCACCACATCTAGATGCCTAAATGCACTGAATTACTGACATGTGATTGGCTGATTAGCAATTTGTGTTACCAAGGAATTGAACAGGTGTACCTAATAAAGTGACCGGTGAGTGTGTATATATATATATATATATATTTCACAAGTTCACGCTTACAATTAGCTGAAGTATGGTAATGCATATTTAGCTCGGGAAAGGTTCGAACCTAGAGTACCCCCCTCCCTGTATAAGTGTAGAATAAACTCGAAGTGAGGAGATGGGGGGGGGGGGGGGGTGCTGATAAACTGTCAATGAAAAGAGGTAAGTCAGCTATATTTACACTATGGTGTTGATTAACTTGATTGCACTCCACCGGTGTTAATTAGTGTCTTACGCACTCCTCCAGAACCTTGTTAATAAAACATTATTTATGGAGTATTTTCTAAAGAACAGTGCTTAGTTTAACTTTTCATAACAAACAAGGGACTCATGAACAACCATCACGTCGTCGATCATCCAGGTAACCACACACAGTATTATGAACCACTTTTGAATGGGGCTATTTTAATTATTATTATTAATAATAAGAATAATAATAATAATAATAAACATCATACTTAGAACAGTACTAAATGAAAAATAACATGCATTTTGTATGATCTCTCTTACTTTGTTAAAATTTAATTCACAGATTCTGCAAGGGGTTCACAACATTCAAGTGGCACTATATATATATATATATATATATATATATATATATATATATATATATATATATATATATATATATATATATATGTGTGTGTGTGTGTGTGTGTGTGTGTGTGTGTGCGTGTGTGTGTGTGTGTATGTGTGTGTGTGTGTGTACACAAATACTTTGGCTTTGCAACATATATTCATTTTAAATAATTTTTAAGGTGTTTACATTCACATACCCAGAATGAATCGTGAAATGAATTCTTTTTTTTTTAAACCTTATTAAACCAACATTATTATTTAATTTTTTTTATTCACTTTTCTAAGAACTTTAAAAATTTTGTTTGTTTAAATTTTTTATTCATTGACGCTCTTACTTGTCACTAACCCAATATTATAGTTGTTTTCAATACCCATACTTGCTGAGTGATCATCTGTATTGTGGAAGGGATATGTGGGAAGCATTCAGGCAGTATAACTCTCAACAAAGGTTTTAGTAACACTATTGCCAGCAGGTGTGGAGGTGGTCATATTCTTTAATGGTCATTTGAATTTCTTTTGCAAGGATCATTGACTCTTTCTTTCCAATGAATGATTAATTCTCCTGTGGACAAGGATATATGTGATTTTACTGCCTAAAAGCAAGCAGTAAAAATATAATTTGAAAATGAGCAGCCAGAGGAGTAATTGGCCTGTGATTGGTGCTTGTTCTTGGTAATTAATATATAGGGGATCTGGAACAGTTAAACAGCATATGTTTATTTATTTCCTGCTTATCTCTTTTAGATTGTTACTATATTGGCATTTTTTGCTTCTTAGATTTGTTTTGACAGCCTTCACAGTTCATCTGTTAAAAGCTTTTGTGGCCAAGCAGTTTTCAGCTGTCCTCTTACTCATGTCTTAGTCATCCTGCTCTCCTCTCCCTCAGGGCATGTCCAGTTTTGGATGTGCCATGTGCCAGTTATTTTGGGGGGTTTGATTGAGGCGACCCATGTTTAATGATCTGTGACACCTGCAGGTCTAAAGATGGGCATGAAACAGTGTGAAGTCACAGTGAATTTTGCCTGCAGAAAATGCAGTAAGGGAGCCACTTTAGATACCTTTAGAGTTTATGATTAGTTGCTAGTTGACATTCGGAAAGGTAACCAGGTGAGAAAGAAATAAGCAGAGATGTGCAACATTATTGTCCAAAAATATAGACTAAACCCAATCCCTACCACTAAACCTAACCCTAACCATAATTTATTCCTAAAACCAGTGAGAAATGATAGCTGATTAACAATGGTGTAGAAGCACCTAACTCATATTTTAAGCTTAAAACAGATATTTCCTGAAAAGTTATATCTCAGTTCTGATTGGATAATTGGAATGGATCAAAAAGGATGTTGATCCAGGAACATGTTGTACTTGGTGAAATCATGCTCACCCACCTGGGTCGTATTACACATTCCTGTTCGTACATACACTGACATATTATACACATTATCTTAACATATTCTGGCAACCAGAAACCGAACACACAAAGACAAAGCATTGTCAATAAGAAAACAATTAATTACACAGTTCATCCAAAATGTTTAATAATAAAACAGACCAAATATTTCTGAGTTGCTTTTTATGGTAGAAACAGAGAAAGAGAGAAAAGGAAAGCTTAATATGGTGTTTAAAATGGACTTAGTCATTACTGTATTTTTCCCCCTCCATTTTTCAGCACTAACACAGCAGGCAGCTCAAGAGAACAACTTCTTTTGTTGAACAGCATAAAACTGTGTGAATCATGATCCCCTTTGATTTGGCCTATATACACACCATACTTTGAACAGTTGTAAGATGCTATATAATATGCACTACAACATTATTTGTGCACATTGCTAAAACAATTTTCTTCATCTATATATATATATATATATATATATATATATGTATGTAAATGTATGTAAATATTCGCAAAACAAGATAGATTTAGGAATTGTGTGATTAAGAGCCATTTTTAGAAAATGTATCTTTTTTATCATTGGCATTTTACCCTTGATTTGAGCTTAATGGATGAGGAAGGGTCAATAATAAGATTTCTGTCAGGACCACTATCGTCAAAATGATAGACATTTAGTTTGGTTTGGAGGTATGGTTCTGTTCTGGTCAAAAACTCCCTGCCTATCCATGTAGCCTGTCATGAATGAGCAGGGAGAGCAGCAATAATAACCCCCTTAGGGTAAAAGGAACAGAACAAGGCAGATATCATTAATGTACTTAATGATATTTAAGTGTATATATTATTCAAGAAAAAAAGAGTTTGATTCAGCAAGGAATATCAGAAAGCCAAGTCTTGACCCTGGCGAAAGGAGGAGTTGGGGATGGAGGAGGGTAATTTGCTCCTGAGCAAGCAGAAAAGCTGCTGAATAATACGAACTGATGTAAGCTGATGTAAGCTTGACTCACATGACCTGCCAGAACTAACGCTAACGCTTAATTTCTGCTTAAACAAAAAAATACATTTATTTCAATATATATATATTCAATATTTGTGACAACCATCATATTATCTTAAACAATTTTAGTTTCTCAAGTATTTAATGTTCTCAAATATTTAACCTTCTGATGCATGGTGACCACTACAGATGTGTAACTCTCGCAGAATAAATCATTTAGAATTATTTAGTGTGACCGGTCAATGCGATGCAAATTATGCGTACATATAAGATGTATTCGACTTGAAGGGGCAATGCACAGACTGCCTGATGTACTGTATGACATCAAAGTACAATAGTGATTCGAAAGCATATGGAGCCTTCTGCTCTCTATAGCTTTCACGGTACTTTGATGTCATACACTGATTGTGCTGTGCAGCACAAACAAAGGCAAAACCTAGATATTTTAGGCATTATACATTAAACATTACATTACATTATACAAAACCTGGCCAGGACGTATCTAAGAGAAAGGACAAATTTCATTTCATTTAATCTCATCAAGTGTTCCTGTGGCTCAGCAGTAGAGCATTGTGTTAGCAGCGCAAAAGGATGTGGGTTTGATTCCCAGGGAACACGTTAGGTAAATTTTTTTTAGCATGAATGCATTGTAAGTCGCTATTGATAAAATCATCTGCTAAATGCACAAATTTCATTTTTATTTAATTTAAATATTTAAGATATTTTATATAAAAAAAAAACAAATTAAAAATATTAATGAATACAAGTTTAATTACTAATTTATAGTAATTTTAAAGTTTTTGTAGTGCAAACCATCTAACACCATCTTTTTTCCCTGCTCAGTTTTCATCTGAAAGCACTCATTTCTCTTAAATCTGACAGGAGACATGTTTTCCCTCACCATGTCTCCTGTGACACAGACTGTTGAAGGTGTGACGAAGACAAATAATACCAGATTGCTAAAAATATTTATTGCAGTCCCAAAGGCCTGGACCTCAGTGATCTGTGAAAACTCTCTGATTGCCTATGCAACCCATGACGCTCTAATTAGACACAAATCAAATAGGTGTGGAATTAGGAGCAGGGAGTAGAACTAAGGGACAATAGACTCTAAACTCCATTAGTGGTATAATGGAAACCATTCATCATTCTTTTATAACAAATCTACCACCGACACATCTTTCCTCTATTTCCAGTGTTCTGATCACAGAACTTGAATCAGTCAGCCTTCCATGGCTAAAAGCAATGGCTATCCCTAAATCTTTTATTCCCTTTGAAGACAAAAATAGTGCGAGAGAGACAGGTAAAAGAGGGATGGATACTATCAACAGACCCTGTATTTTTCAGTTTCCTAATGAGCTTTGGTTGTTTTTATGAAGCACTGGCCCTCATATTAAAGTATTTTGTTTTAAAAAGTAGCATTTTTTTGTGAGTATTTCTCTACATTTCATAAGAAACATGATAAAGTATTCATATTAAAGGGACAGTTCACCTTAAAAAAAAAAAAGAAAATGTTGCATGACTTGCTTCTGCAGAACACAAAAGGTGAAGTTTTGAAATCTCTTTCTCCATGCAATTACTATAAAATGAGTTCTAAAGCTTTCAAGCTTAAAAATAATGCAGAGGCACCATAAAATCATCATTTTTAAGAGTTATGTTTTATAAAGTGTTGTGAACTCATTGGATAGCTTGGAGTATGAAACAAACAAAAACATATTCACTGAAAATCTTGACATCCTCCGTAATTCTCTTTGGTGTATTCCTGAGAGTTCTGTTTTACAATGTCAAATGATTTTTTTTTTTCTTATCTTTTGACTCAAATCAGTTAATTCATAACTGGTTAATGAATTGGTTAATCCAGTGTACAGAAATAGTCTGAATGATTGGTTTGCAAAAATCAAATGTATCCAGTTCTCAGTTTTGGCTCGATGGTCCTTATTTAGCAGTTAACCACTGGTCCACACACTTGTTCCAAGGAAGGTATCCAGTGCTGGCTGAACGTTTCTTGCATGTTCAGTCTTTTTAGAGCACAAAGTTATTCAATTTTAAGTTAATTTTTAATCTGACTCCATTTTAGTATAACCTCGAATTTAAGTTGAAAGGCAAATTGGTTTGTTTGTCTGTCTCTAATGATTATCATTATTCTTCTGACATTTGATTATTCTAGATAACTCTTTACTTTATATTTACTAGATTCATTAGGAATCTATGTTGCTCAGCGTGCCTCATGTTGGCCGCTCTACGTGGGCCCCACGATCACAAACTTGCCAGTCTGCTCATTAGCCAGAGGTTATGACTAATACTATTTAGTAGGTCGCTCATGCTTACCATTCTTTAAATATTATTTCTGTTATTCCCCTACAGTTACCTATGTACAACTTAACTAAAACTGAGACAATTATCAGCAGTTATGCTAGTACTATGAAATATGTTAATATTTCAATAGTAATTTGGCCAGCCTCAATAGTTAAAATAACTATGTACAACTTGAATAAAACTCAAACAATAATCAGCGGTTATGCTAGCAGTATTTGTCTATCCCTGATAGTTAATATAACTACATACAACTTAATTAAAGCTGAGACAAAAAAACGGGTTAGGACTAGTATTATGACTAGCCCCCTATAGTTAATGCAACTGAGAACAACTTAACTAAAGTCAAGCAGTTAGTCAGAAACCTAGAAACTCACCTGATGTGCCCTATGCGCCATCTAAACTTTAATTCAGTATGCACTTAACCCTGGATGCAGATTTGCGGAAACATACGCCTTCACTTAATCTGCCACAAGCATGCTGAGATGGCTTTCATGGATGGTTCATGTCTGCATTGCGAGCACATGTCCATGGCTACCTTCAAGTTCTACCCAGTCCGGTACCTCTGAGTGTAAAGAGCTCAGAATCACATTAGTTAGGGAAAAGGGAGACTGTCAGGAATGTTCTGCTGTGCCAGCCCCCGCGGAAGACTCAGTGTCTCATTTAGGGTTCCTGTGGAGGATAAGATGTCAATCGCAGCATCAAAGGAGGGTTATCATCTTCTGATGCTGAAGACTCTGATAAGCAGCCCCCAGCTTTGGTGTCTGCACAGTCGGAGTCGGAAGCAGAGTTGATGACCATGCTCCTCTGTGCCTTTGCCTTTCTTCACTTTTTTCATGCATTTAACACCAGGATTGGTTTGTAGTGATTGACCTGAAGGATGCATACTTCCTCCCTTTTGGGCTGTCCCTGTCTCCCTGTGTCGTTACAAAAGTCACGCAGTCTGTCCTGTCTCCACTTTGGGAGATGAGCATCTGAGTCCTCAGCTCAATGAATGGCTTATATAAGCTCATTTACAAGATCTGCTGTGTGAGCACAGGAATATGGTGCTTCAGAATCTCAGTGTGTGGTTTTGGGTCAATTGGGAAAATAGGGTCAACTATGCAAATCATCCCTTTTCTCCGTGTGGAGATGGACTCGGTCAACATGACAGCACGTCTCACGAATTAGCATGCTCAGTCGGTGCTGAACTGCCTAAATTCCATTAGGGGGAAAATGGTGGTTCCTCTAAAGCAATTTCAGAGGCTCCTGGGGCACATGGCATCTGCAGCCGCAATTACTTTGCTCAGGTTGTTATACGAGACATATGAGACCCTAACCCTAACTGCACAGCTGAGTCCCAAGATTGGCATGGCACCGCAGCACTCAACTGGTCAGTGTTAACCCGGCTTGT
Source organism: Carassius gibelio (assembly GCF_023724105.1). Taxonomy (NCBI): domain Eukaryota; kingdom Metazoa; phylum Chordata; class Actinopteri; order Cypriniformes; family Cyprinidae; genus Carassius; species Carassius gibelio. The sequence continues at coordinate 13,601,219 of NC_068388.1, forward strand.
CTGTGTCTGCTTGTGGTCAGACCTTGCTTTTCTACGGGCAGGAGTTCCCTTGGACCAAGTGTTGAGTCACATTGTTGTCACAACAGATGCCTCCTGGACGGGCTGGGGCACTGTATGCAAATGGCATGCAGCTTCAGGCTCCTGGATGTATACTCTACTCTAGTGGCATATCAAACTACCTTGAGTTGCTGGCAGTACTGCTTGCTCTTCACCTGATTTGTCCATTGTTGCAAGGAAAGAATGTGTTCGTCAACACGGACAACACTGTGACAATTGCGCACATCAACCATCAGGGGTGATACACTCTTGTAACATGTTGCACTCTTGTCACCTGCCATCTCCTCCTTTCGAAAGCTGAAATCAAAACACTGCTCAAATCATGTGTACCAATCATGTTCCAGGGGAGCTCAGTCATGCAGACAATGTGCTCTCATGACAGCTTACCCTTCCTGGAGAATGGAGACTCCATCCCAAGGTGGTCAAGTTGATTTGAAGTCGATTCACGGAAGCCCAGGTGGACCTGTTCAATTTCCAGAAATTCTCCCACTGCCAGCTGTTCTATGGTCTGAACAAAGCCCCCCTCGGCACTGATGCACTGGAACACAGCAGGCCCCAGAGTCTGCACAAGTGTCCCCCAGTTAGCCTCCTTGCACAGATCAGGGAGGATGAGGAGCAGGTCCTGCTGGTTACGCCATACTGGCCCACCCGGACCTGGTTTTCTGATCTCATGCTCTTCATGAAAGCCCTTCCCTGGAGAATCCCCCTGAGGAAGGGCTTTCTTTCTCAGGGGCAGGGCACTATTTGGCACCCACAACCCGATCAATGTGGCGGACCTTACTGGCCTCTCACGAGCTGTGATAGATACAATCACCCAGCCTAGGGCCCCCTCTACCAGGTAGGCCTATGTTCTGAAGTGGAGTTCATAGACTGGTGTTGCTCTTGCTGAGAGAACATCTAAAGATGCTTGTTCAGCATTGTTCTTTCCTTCCTGCAAGAGAAGTTGGTGAACAGCAGTGACTCCACCACTCCCTCACGGATGGCAGCCATCCCTCCACCTCCCAGGCGGGTGGCAGTGAGTTCACCCCCCCCCCCCAGCAACTCACTCCATTTCACTGCCTCTAGTGTCTATGGCGGCAGACTGTTCCATTACTATGGCTCTCTGCCCCACCCCACTACTCACAGTGACTGACTGAAAGGGTCCCTCATATCACAACCGTGAACTGCGTTGAATGCCAGGATGATTTCTTGGATGATTTCTTGGCTCCTTAGCACAAACCTGAATGAGTGGATGCATGCCGCCATCTTATGTAACCATATGTACTGTATAGGGAGTGACTATGCACTCCGCCAATTGTCATTGGCCATTTCTTGTAATGCTCAGAGGTGCCCAAATGCCCAAGGATTTAGAGTTCCCAAGTGAGGTCCCAGTGTTGATCATGCTGGTCAGGAAGGTAAAACAAATCAGTGTTTATTTTATTTATTTATTTTTTTTTGTGCGAACGACCATAATTATATTGTTTTTATATAAGACATAAGGTTTATATAGTCTCAATGTAACAGAAGTAGTTGAAGATATTTTCAGATAGACTGATTTTTACATACATTACATCCAAGTGAAATGTTGGTTGCACTTTATTTTACAATACATGTACTAACATGTACTTATAGTGTACTTACAGTGTATTTATCTAAGAAAGTTCTGGTAATACAAGGTAACTACATGGGGTAAGGTTAGGTTTAGGGGTAGGTTCAGGGTTAGTACCTAGTTATTACATAGTTATTGTAATTACTATAATAAGTACATGGTATGTACATGAGGAACAGGACTGTAAAAAAGTGCTACCAAAATGTTTTTTTTTTTTTTTTTAAAGTATGGTGACTTAAGGTTTTATTGATTAGTCATTGATTGGATTGTCGGTCTGAAAAGATTACTGTAGGTTGTAAGAAAGGGATGGGGTTTAAGATTTGAGAAGTTAATACTGAAAAAAAAGGAAAATTTAATGAAAAAAACCTACATGGGTAGTAAAATGTTTACAATATGATCCATAACATGCTTTTAGTAAATATAGTGTGAATTTTAATCTCAGTAGTCAATTGTAAATTTCATAACTTGGTTTGAAGTTGATATTTTCCTTACACCTTTGATGTTTTGTTACCTTCTAGAAACTGAACACTGGTTCTGAGAAGGTGGATGTAGACATCAGATGTGGCGGAATGGCGGAAAGTTAAAACAAAGTGACTGCATGACTATTCAATTTATCATGATCGGTTTATCCTCTTAATCTCACAATATGAGATGGTGAGCAGGGAAATGTCTCATCAATTACTTTGACAGACAACAGAGAATATAATGTCAAACTAATGAACCCTGCCATCAAAGAGTAATCTCCATGAAAATTGATTAATTTAGTCTTTGTGGAGCAACCCTGCATGCCTCAAGTCCAGATAATTGCCCTGCCCCTTCCCAAGGCTGCTGGTAATAATGCAGACAGATGGATATCATGTGGGACACACCAGCATGTATTCATCTTGCCGTGGACCGCAGAAAAGAAAGACAGGGAGCCACTGGCTGTAGTGATGCTGACATCACCTCACTACCTCAAATCATTCTCCAGTCTTCCTCCCCATATCCCGGATCTCCTCCGCCCCTGCACCCTAGTTCCTGGCCATTAATAAAGCCGTCTGTCTCTTCATTCCTGCTATTTGAAGCCGAAGAGCCCCACACTTTCACATACACAGACCGCTCGCAGTGTTGCATCTGTCTGCCGTGGCATGTGTGCCTGCGTTAACGCGCGTGTGCACCACTAAAAGAGAGAGAGAACGGGTGAGCGTGCCAGTGAGGAGAGGGAGAGAGAACGGGAGAAGGGATAAGCGAGCGATCGAGAGAAAAAGGGTGAAAGAGACGCCGAGCGCATGAGAGCAAGACAAAGCAATGAAATTCATCGGAGCCGCTTACCTCCTGTTCCTTCTCCCTGCTTTAAGCTTCAACAGCAGGTAAGAGCAGATTTACATCTCTGGCTTTATCCATTAACCCCATCATTCTGTCTGTCGTGGACACAATAGCTTATTATATTCATTTGAGATGTAGACTACTGTTAAAGCCTCCATCTATGCTTAAAAATCTCTGAAGAGAGAAGCAGGGTGATTGAGACAGCACCAGGAGCAAGGTGAAAGATGTTTAACAGCTCAACTTTTTCCTGCTTCTGCTCTGGGCTTGGCTAGCCTGCAGACAAAACAGAGATGTTCACTTTCTGGCACACAGAGTGAGTGAAATGAGACAGGAGTTTGTGGCGTATGGGAAGGAGCAAGTTTTGTGTTAGTAAGAGCTTTGGGATGCCCGTGCAAAAGCAGAATTTGTGTGTGTGTGTGTGTGTGTGTGTGTGTATTATGCAGCGAGGGGAAGAATCTGAGATGAGGAATAAAGAGAGAAGAAACGCTAAGAAGGAGTCTTGCAGAGTCAGGGAGTTTTCAAGGATTGATCATTAATTTAACTACTGATAAAGCCATGCCTCTTCCTCTCTAAACCCAGAGCACGGGAAAGGTCAGTGAGCACTCAGCCAAGATTTGAGCAGTGACTTTATCATCTATGGGGTGTTCTTTATGCTCCTTTTGGGTAAATTGAAAAGCTTGTTAATAGTGAATTTGTTCTGCAAATACTTCTGCCCTTTAGACTTGCCCAGGGAGTGGCCCTAGAACACACATGCTTGTAATACAAACACTGATGCACTTATTCTTAACACACACACAAACTTGTGTGCCACTAGTATGGAACTAATTCATGAGTTTGTATGTGTGTGTGTGTGTGTGTGTGTGGAGGGGGGGGGGGGGTTGCTTATAAATAATAATAAAATAGTATAAAAATTGAATTAATAATAAAATAAAAACTACATCTAAAAAACATTGAAAAAATATGTGTAGATTTTGTATTCTTTTATTAATATATTTCTTATAGTTGAAAGGCATCTTACAGTTAACAGGTTTCAATGTTTACAGCTTTTTCTCAGTGAAAACTGGAGACAGTTTTTGTATTAATTTTAAAAGAGTTCTATAGCATAAATGATAGTTGATTAATAAGACTTTACCACTATATTTTCAAATCAAAGGCGCGGCTTGAATAATGTTAATGGGGTCATCTTTTAACACAAAATGAATTTAATCTCACTTGCTTTTTCTTAGTGTAAGACATTTATCAAGGCCAGTCTCTGTGAGTCACATCTCTAGATTCTCATTAGACCAGTGTCAAACACACATTTGAACTACCTTTTCAAATTCTTAGTTTAATTTTTCCATATAAACCTAAATGCTTATATATATGTATATATTCCTTTTACGTCTCTGGACCTTAGCTTTGTTTATATTGTATTCATGCATTTGATAGATGCTCTTCTCCAAAGCGACTTGATTTGAATTCAATATTTCAAAATATACATTTTATCAGTTAATGCTTTCCCTGGGAATGAAATTCATGACCTTGCCATTGCTATTTCGAGTGATTCTATAGATCATTTGTTTTTAGTTGTTATTGACAAGAAAAAAAAAAAAAAATCAAATATTAACTTTTCAAAAAGTTATCATTCTATTTGTCTGTTATAAATAAAGTAATTCAAAATACTTTTTTTTTTTTTTTTTTTTCTGGCCAGACATTTGGCACAAGATCATACTTTTAACTGAGATACAGTGCAGTGGAGCATAAAAGAATCAACCTACAGTGGTGTAAAAAACAGCACTTGCCCTAATTTCTCTGGGATTTTCCCCAAACCCAGCAACGCTATGACTCTTGTATGTTTTAGTCATCACAACAACAGTCATACTTTTTGTTGTCTTCAGTGATACTCTTCTACTATCTTTGTTGTGATTTTTGTGTTTATATCATTTGAACATCACATTCAGTTCTGTTGTGAAACAGCATTTCTAACTGGAAGAGTTTTCTAGTGCATGAAACAGCATGTAACAGTTGATCAGGGACAGCTGCATAGTGCCCATAATATCAAAAATCACTAATTCCCACTTCTATGAGTATAGAAATGTAGTTTTTAAATTTTAAGAGTGTAGCACTAGGCCTACTTTTGATGTTTCCTTCAATTTTTAAATTACTTTCAGATTCACAGGTTAAAAACATGGTCATAAAATACATTTGTGAGGCTCTCATTTAGATATCCAGAATCCCAGCTCGGCAGTAAACCGCTCTCATGCCAAGAGCAAAGACGCTTTCTCACAATCTACATCAACATTTCATCAATTCTACTTACTGGTTTGCAAAGCTCAACAGACAAGTGTATTGAACTACACATGTATAAATCAGCAAGCTGTACTATTCAGCATTTTATACAGAGATAATTACATTATGCTGCATAAGCATTTGATGTTTGAGGAAACCTACTCCAAACAGAACTGTACTGATCGATTTCATCAGGACCCATAAACAGCGCAAAAAATGGCTAGATGATGTGAGATGTGGCTTATTTGGAGATATTGAATTCTTCCACAGCTACATGTTAATGACATGTCTTTGCGCTCGGTGATGAATAGTTCAGGCTATGGCTGATGAATGAATTGGGAGCTTCATTTGAAAGGGCAACCATGACCTTGCCACACATACATAAAACATAGTAAATCTTGGACAAAAGAATAAAATTACCATTCCTGCATGTAAAAATGTTCATTTTTAGGTATGCATAAGCATTGTGATGTATGCATGTTACGCTCTATATATCATTGCTTTGGTAATGCATCACCGTGTGTTTCAGAATATTTTATGCATTCATACAAGGACATACACTTCTCATGGAATTTCCATACCTTGTCAGTATTGTGTCAGGTAATTTTTTTTTTTTTTTGTTAAAGCAGATTTAATATGCTCAATTAATTTCTTTATTAAAAAATGTCAAATTAAGATTATAAAATAGAAAAAAATCAGTTTCAAAACTTTTATTTTATTTTACTTTATCAACAAATAATCTTTTTTTTTTTCTACAAAAATGTTAAGCACTACAGTTTTTAACATTGATAATAATAAGAAATGTTTCTTGAACACCAAATCAGAATATTAAGACTTATGTTTATAAGAATCATTTGATACTGAAGATTGTTAGATGGCTGCTGAAAAGGAATCTTTGCCATCATAGGAGTAGATTAAAATAACACAAATATATTCACATATTAAACAGATAAGAGTAAATTTAAACGCTAATATTTCATAATATTACTGTTTTTACTGTATTTTCAAATAAATCCATACTTTGAGAGCATACAAAACTTTTTGAAGAAAAATTGCATCTCATATTAAATATATTAGTTCACCTATAAATGAAGATTTTGTGAACATTTACTCACACAAGAGTATTAAAATTTATTATTATTACTTTTTGTACATTTAACGGAAGTCATTGGGTTCCGAAACTCCACTGACTTTATTTATCCATTTATTTATTTAACATATTTTTGTGTCCCACACATTTAGATATTTGATGACAGAATTGTGATTTTGTTATGAACAACCCCTTTAACACTTTCAATAGAATGTGACCAGTTCCAGAAAGTGTTTCTGTAAAACGTTTTCTCATTTGCTCAAGTTGTTAAGTGTCTCTTTATCACATCCTCTATATTGTGGCTCTGGGTTTTGGTTCCTCGGCTCGAATGGCTTCGTTCAGTGTTACAACTGTCAGTGCTTTTCAGTTCCGCTCGCATGCCTGCAGCGTCTCCCTCAGGATCGCAGTCTCGCTCTCTGATGACTCAAACTTTGATGTAGGGAACCGTGGCAGCCTCTTCTGCCAAAACCTAGCCTCCAGTGAAGTGAGTGAAATGTCAAAAAAAGAGCATGTGCAAAGGTATAAATGTAAGACGAAAGGTGGGGAACTCCCATTTTAAACCTAGATCAAGAATGGCGGAACGGTCATGCAATTGCTCATGTGCGTTTCCCCAGCCCCCTTGCAGAAGCCTACCTCTTTTGTTTTTATCAGGCAAAGCCTCGGAGGCAGCGGTGTCATGTCGGAAAATGACTGGGAAGACAAACTCATTGTGGTGTGGATCGATGACACAGTGGCTGGTGGGAGGGGGTCACATGTCTCGTAGCCGTGCTCTATGGGCCCGATCATTACCCATAAATCTCGTGTTTTAATGGCTTGAACATTCTTACTGATATCCTTGCACTCTGGCTACTCGGATGCAATAAAATATTCCATTCTTGCTTTGTGTGAATAATGACCTTGAATGATGCTTTATGGTTGCCATGGCAACCGTGATTGTTCCCTTGAAAGGAATCGCTCTTGTGTGTGAGTGTACTAGCAGAATTTGCTGGGAACACACTGAGTGTGGTGGTCATCTGATTTTCTTTCTTTCTTTCTTACTTCTATGTGTTTTGCTTAGTAGTGCGAATGACACATCGTTTTGTGCTTCATTCCTTTGGCAAACTTAGAAAATACAATTTCTAATTCAGGTTAACCCAGTTGTGCGTGTTCGTGAGACTGTGGTTTGAGAAATGGTTCTTCTGCTCCTGTTTTTTCTTTTTCCGTCTTGTGTTTTTCTCGGCAGCATCCTGGGGGTTAAACCTCTGAAATCTGAAAATGTTCTCAAAATATCCAGCCAGACGCAATCGCTTTAATCTGACAGCCTCTCCCGGTATGTGTCACTGATAGATTCTGAAGAATAAGGAACTGCTGTGGCTATATCTCAAGCTTGCGTCGAGTGTGGAGAGGAGCACGTGCCAGGCTGGAGAATAGAACAGATTTGTTGGCAGATCCAGAGGTGGCCGTGCGTAACCGCACCCAGAGTGCTTGGCATCGTGAGTGGTAAATGGAAAGGGTCCAACATTATTCTGTGCTCACCTGTGCGATGCATGGCAGCCGTCGTAGAGACCTCTTTCTCTCCTCAGGTCGCATCTGTAATGCGCACTGAGAGATTTCTATTCGAAGTTGTGATTACCTTTTAGTTTTATTTATGAATTGAGATTCCTTTAATTAATATTTAACCCAGCTGAAGGAGCATGATGCATTGTATATTAAATAAATATTATGAGTTCAATACAAGTTAAGCTCGATCAACAGCATTTTGTTACTTAGCATTAAACTGAATATCAACTTCTCTCTTCTTCTTCTTCTTTTAAATAAATCTGTTACAGATTACAGTGGAAGTGAGTAAGACCAGTGAAGACCATTTAAATACTTGGTGTTCCATATATATGACATTTACTGCTTTACATACGTCACTGTAAGATCTCTATTTCATGGAAACCTTTTCCGCCACAGGAAAAAACTAACAAAAAATCAACTAAACAAATAAACACAATTTCTTTCTCAGAAATGCAAAAATAAACTTGCAATTGCAAGTTTTAAAGTCAGAATTGGGAGCTATAAAGAATGTACAGTACTAGGCAAATGGTTTTAAGTCAGTTTCTATGTTTTGCTGTAGTGTATCAGTAGTAAATATCAGTTTACATTTCCAAACATTATTTTTGCCATTAAATGTAATAATCCAGTTAGATTTTTGTTGGCACAAGGAGTCTGACAGCAGCCAGTGTTGCACACAGAGATCTGATCTCATCGGACTGTCTGGATTAACATGAAGAAACAGAACAAACTGAGACAGACTAAATCCAGAAGAACCAAATGTTGATAGAGTTAGTTAATAGAAGTTAATTAATAAAATAATCTAATTATGGTAATATTTTTGATGGCATCCTCACTTTACAGTATTTTTTTTTATAAGTGTCTTAAACTTTGCACAGTACTGTATGGCTTTGCAGGCTTCTTAAAGCGTTTTGGAGACATTGCCTCAGTTCTTCTGGATTTAGTCTGTCTCAGTTTGTTCTGTTTCTTCATGTTATTCCAGACAGACTGGATGATGGTGAGATCAGATCTCAGCACTGACTGCTGTCAGACTCATTGTGCAAACAAAAATCTAACTGGATTATTATATATAAAACTATTTTTTGTTGGTGAAAATACTAGTGACCTTTTTGCACAGTACTGTATATTTCCCAATTCTGACATTACAAATCTTTGTCTGTCTGTCCATCCATCCCTTCCATCCATCCATCCACCTGCCTGTCTGTCTGTCTGTCTGCCTGTCTCACACACACACACACACACACACACACACACACACACAAATGTATTAATTTTTTTAAGAAAGGAAACAACAGTCAACATGACTATGATTATTTGGTATTAACATCATATCAACTGCTGTTGGTTAAGCTTGACTTGAATTTATAATATTCCTTTAATATGCAGAGTAAAAAAAATTGCATTTAAAATTTTTATTATTTCATCTTGACCCACATAGTATGCATTAATAAAGAATGGATTGTTTTGTTTTCTGTGGTCAAATCAACCATATTCTTCATGCAAGTGTGATGTTTGTGGGACTGCGGCTTTAATGAGATAAGCCAATCAGAAAGGAAGATTCTCCAGGGATGTTCTGGCTGCACAAGCAGTGTTATGAGTGTGAGGATATACATGTAAACAGGGGTAGATTGGAGGTTAGTGGGGAGAGGCTGTTTTCCTGTGCTCTTGCCTTAACAGAGATTGAAAATTTAAATTCGAGAGGCATACTACTGTATAACCAGAATGCCATGGGAACCAATAAGGCTGTCAAACAGTCAGAATAGTAAATTAAATTATTCATTCAAATAGTAAAGCAAATTAACAATAAAAAAAAACCTTGCTTTGCCACAGCAAATATAACACTAGTTAAGGCACCTGGTGATCTAAAAGAATGATAACCACTTGGACTGTTTAAGAGAAATGTCAACATCACGATTGCTTCCATCCTTTTTGGGCTGTTTGTGTCAGGGGTGTTTTCTCCAAGGTGGTGCCTCCTCGAATTTGGATGAGACAATATTTGGCAGTACATAAGCTGGTTCACAAATCAAATAAGCCAAACAAGCTAACAGAGCACCCATTGGACATCTCTATTTTTGGCCCATCTCATAATAAACTTGAAATGACTTTTGGAAACACAATGTGATTGCGAGCTCCTTAAATTAAAGGTACATTCCCAGGCCTGCGACCTTCATGGCACCTGGTGTTTACCGAGAACATGATGACTAATGGCTTGAAAAGAAGAGTTAGTATAATGTATTAAAGATACGTGTGACATGATTTTATTGTTGAATCATTTTACAAATTTTCTGAAACCCATGTGATTTTAATGTACACATACTAACAACACTTTACAATAAGAACCCATTAGTTACTGCATAAACCATGAGCAATACATTTGTTACAGTATTTAATGATCTATGGTAACATTAATTAAAATACAGCAGAATTTTATATACATAATGTATAATGTAACTAGGATTTTAAATTCATGTCCTGTGTTAACTGGCTTCAGTTTCATGGCATTCTTGCTAACTCGAAATTGTGGAAAAATAGCAGACAAACAGCAGCTTTACATATGTTTGAATATAATTTTATGCTCTTTTGAAACGTAAATAGTGTGATATCATTTGCAATTTAATATTGGAATGTCAACAATTATGATTATAAACTACATGTGCAAAATGATTTAATTAACTTCTACAGTATATTTAGTGTTTTTCCCCCCTTTCTTTACAGTTATGGTTGTCATCATTCTTTCTGATAACCTCAGAAGCTTAAGTGAGCTAGTGACATTTTTTTATTTATACATCATCTTTATATACTGCACCATGAAGGTTTGTTGGATTTGAAGTAAGCTTTTGAGTGCAAAGAGTCCCGGGTTCAATATCGTGCGTGATATAAAACAGATTTGTACATAAGAGTAAATGGAACTGTCAAAAATGTACAGTTTAAGACAGCTCAAAAACCTCACAAACCCTCTAACTTGCCGTGAAAAGAATCTGGGAACCAAGAACATTCAGAAACAGTTTCAGAAGATGTTATTCAATGTGTATCCAGCCAAAACTTTAGACAGTTGACCATATAAAGTGATCATGTCTCTTCAGAAGACTTGAGCCGTTTTTCCACTGTCAGGGCAAACCATTCTCATAGCTTAACCATTCCATTCTTTGCTGATCCAGCCCAAGTTAAAATGGATATGGTTTCATTTTTCACTGTTGTGCTGAAAACAGAGCCCATTGGAATTCTACACAAAAGTGTCAGTCATTGTAATGCAAGCGTTAAGAGACAGTACGAGATGTAAATAGCGACCATGTAATGAAGGATGAAATGTTTTTATTTATATATTTTTTTAGTTTAACTATTAACTTGTGACAACCTCGCTCAAACAGTTCTAACCAGAACTGCTCCTTACCATTCTTAGAACCATTTGGCCCGAAAGTAGAAAAGTGCCTTTAGATTAAACTGCTCTCTACATATGGATTTATTTTAGGATTTGTTTTACTAACATTTTGAAATGTCAGAATTTTGGTTTGACAGTCGTTTTAAAAAAGAAATCTTAGAAAAAAAAAAAATGAATTCTTGAATTCAAAATGAACAAGTTTTATGGGTTTGGGTTGACATGAAGGAGATTAAGTGGCAGAATTTAAATTTTTGAGTCAACTAGGTATACAATAAACATCTCTGTAATTTACCAGAAAATACAAAGGAAAATTTCCCACAGTTACATGCACTTATGTGTTCTTTGAGGTATAACTATGAGAACTTACAAGGCAAGGCAGTTGTAGAAGTATCTGGGGTGATCATGGAGTAAAACACATAGGCCTGAGAACACTGGCCCAAAAAGGGGCAGTACTCTACATAATGTGATTTGACGCTGATTGGACAATATATCCAGAGGCAGAACAAACAGCATAGAACAGTGACTGCTAGTGTAACACTGTGGTTAAATGTGATAGAAAAAAATTCCTCTCTTTCACACTTTCACATCAGATTGAAGAAACCGCCTCTGCATTAACACACCATTATGTTTTGGATAACTTTATCATTCTTTTATAGATCAATCTTTGTCCAGTGTAAAAATGCGAACAGTCCCTCGACTTCTTTTCCCAGATTCAGCAAATTCGGCAGCAATTAACTTGAGCGAAACAACATCAGCATGCACAAATTCAAAGCGTTGCTTTTTGCGCATGCTCTAATCTCATTTATTCTGTTATTTTTTTGCAATTTAACAGCTTAACAGCATAGTGCACTGCTGCCTCTCACTGATGTATTAATGTCATTGGTTTGAGGCAAATTTGTATTATTATTTTAAGTAAGCATCACTCAAACCATTAAGCTGTTTTATTTGCTTAGAAATTAACTGTAACTTAATAAAACCTAGTAAGTATAACAACTAAGTAAAGATAACTAAAGATATCGAAGTAAGATAAACTATTGGATTTTGAGTGGAGATGTTGTTTGTTTGGATCATACATCTGCTGGCCCAGACACAATACTTCGCTGACTCAATCAACACAGCATGACCAGTGTAGAGCACTTGCAGAACAAATGACTCCTAAGAACCATTTTTTGTTATTCAGTAAAAACAGCACAAGTCGATTTCCAAAACAAATAACTCCAAACTGGTCCATTTTCGTCTGTCATCTTATCAATAAGTGTAGTTCCACATTATATGTTTTTCAAAAGCACTTTTCTAGTTTTTTAATAGTATTTTCTAAAAATCTAAATGAGTGAAATCTGTTATGATGTTGTTTAGCACTGTTGTTTAAAACAAGAGGACAGTTTTTGAATAGCATTTATGCAGCCTCTAAAACGACTGAATTAAGTCTATGTACTGCATGTCATTTTTGTAAGTAACAGTACAGTAAAGTATGTCAGTGGGCATAGGGAATGGGAGCTTTGGAGTGGTGCTGGTTTGAGAGAACATAATCGCAAGCTCAGCGAACACACATGAATGCATTCAAACACACGCTAACAGCATGAAAACTTGTGTTTCGTCCTTAGATATAATACCCCTGCTGGAGGCTATTTTTTCTCTTTTCAAAAGAAATGCTTTCATAAAAAAATATGGACAGAATTGCCCAAGGCAAATATGGGCTTTTGCCTTCTCATTCTTAGATATCCATCATTGATCAGTATACATACAGGCATGCAAATGAGATTATTCAGTAGTTTTATTGTATAGATCAGGGTTGTCAAACTCAGTTTCTGGAGGGCCGGAGCCCTGCAGAGTTTTGTTTCAACCCTGCTCCAACACACATAACGTAGTTTTCAAATAATGGATTGGATCAGGTGTGTTTAATTATTGTTGTATCTAAACTCTACAGGGCTCTGGCCTTTCAGGAATTGAGTTTGACACCCCTGGTATAGACAGAGCAGCAGTGTTATCTTTAATTTGTTATTATTGTTTATATTAATAATATTAATTATTTTTTTATTTAATTTTCCAGTTTTTTTTAAGTTGTTTAATATTGTTGTTTAATATATGAGGCCAGTTATTGAATAACGTTTTTGCCGCCTCTAAAAATACTGAATTATAAAGTCTATGTACTGTATGCACACCTTTGACAATTTTTTTTTAATATGATGTTTAGCATCATTTAGAAATAATGTTGAATTTATTTTCCCCCCAAAATTTTTTTCATTAAAATGAAGTGGAATCCGAACTGAAACCATTCAATTCTTTGTTTCTGATCCCTGTCGAGAAACACTTTCTAGTACTCCAATCAAAGCAGAGTACATTGAGGTTTATGTGAAAATGGGATGCCTTGGTTACATGAATATAGATTCCCGCCAAAAATGTTTCACGGTGTAGGGCTGACATTTGTAATTGAGATAAAATCAAAGGCAAAAAAGAATTGCTGGTTACTAAGATTCAATTCAATTCAATTTTATTTGTATAGTGCTTTTTATGATACAAATCGTTGCAAAGCAACTTTACAGAAAATGAATGTTTCTATAATATTTAGTAGTAGCTTATCAGTGGTCACTTAGTTTATGTACATATGGCAGAAATGTACAGAAACATCTATTAAAGTCTTAATCGATCAGACTATTAACAGCAATTATTATAATGCAATAAAACTTATGGCAAAATTAGTTATGTATGATGTTTCAGGGTTGTCATCATCAAGATAAAGCAGAGATTTTGCAAAACAGGATGTAGATATTCTGGCAAAAGGCACACAGTAAAGGTTGGCCTTGGTTCAGTCTGCTGCTTTTTTATTTTTATTTTTTTGAAATAAGAGAGTTATTAAAGACGGAAGGAATAGTGCGACAATTAATTCTTCCTGTCTCCTTTTTCATCTTCTCAGGGTCATATCTTCTCACGTCCCTTCTTGTCCTTTTTTATTTTCTCCAGTAATTTTGGGGTACTGGGATGATTTAGATTTTTTAATGAACTAAATGTTAATGGACAGATAGAGGCAGAGAGACGGTAGATATCAGAATAACACTGAGACAAAATGCATTTCGTTTTTTCCTGTTTTCCCTGGTTTGCGTCTCACTCGAGTGCTACATTTATACCAGTTCTGTTTCTCAGAAGTTAGTGTTTTTAGGGATTTGGGGGAAAAGCACTGGCAGAGGCAGAAATAATGGTCACAATATATAAATGAATCATTCTGCCTCTAAAGCTTTAAACTCATGGATTTTTCATGAAATATGCATCATTTATATAATATAACATTAGAGTGACATTATTTATTTAACAATAATTGAACCATTAAAACAATATAAATTGATTTTCTAAAAGCCATTTACAATCACATTTGTTTTTTCATCATCTCAAAAGGTCTGTAACATGAACAGTCCACTAAAATGTATTTGTAGCATAAAGATCATGATTCTTAAGTAAATTATGATCTAGAATCATTATTGCTTACTGATTCTTAAACCGTTCTATTCATATATGTAAAAATGTAATTGTAAGTGTGTGTTATACTGTAGATAAATGTTTTTCTGTGATTTAGATGTAATGAAAACTTAAGAAAAATAGGAATTTAAATATGTATTACTATTATGCAACATTCATAGATATGTCTGTTTTGAAATTTACAAAAACAAATTTATAGTCATGCAAAATCATAGTAACTCTTCATCCTGAATAATAATGAATAACATTAATCAGGCTCTGTTGAGTTGCATACTTTTGTTTTACAGTTATAAGTAACTGTGCTTATCATGACCATATGCCAGTTCTGTCACACAAATTATTAAGAAATGATTTTGCTTTTTTAAAGTAGCTTATATAGTTGAAAAATAAATAAATAAATAAATGGTTATTGGATTTATTACTTGTGTGGTGTGCAGCAAAATATGGCAATTTTCTGTAGTGACAGTTCAATAGATGGAGGTTAAAATCAGTTTGAAACTAAATTCAATCTTTGAAGGGATTTTGGCAATAGTTTTTGATAAATTAAGCAGTGTTGACCCATACAGTAGTTATAGGCAAGGAAAAACACATTTTATGAGACAATGGAAACAGCAGAGATTGCACCTAAACACAGGTGAATACCTCAGAACATGCTGAATAGAAAAAAATCCTTGACACACAAACTACTTTTTTTTTTCCACTGTTGTTGCCTGTTTTGTCCCAGAACTCGAGAATCAGTGTGCTGTGAATCCAAAGTTGCTGTTGCACAGAAAAAAAAAAAAAAAAAAAACTTTTAGATGAAGCATTTTAGCATACTGTATTCCCTGCCTTGTTCTTTTTGATCCTAAGCTTTGATTATATAGTCCTGATTTTAAAGTCACATTTCCCTCTAGGACCCTGTCTTCTTTTTTTTTTTTACTTCGTGCATGATGCAGAGGAAAAGGAAAGTCACCTTGAGAGAAAAAATGGCTGACTGTCAGTCAAACTTGAATCTCCAAGCAGCTTTGCGAGCTGAGGTGTGTCAGGACAAGGCCGTAGGGGAAAGTAAGTGTATGTGTGTGTGTGTGTGTGTGTGTGTGTGTTTATGTATGTGCATGTATTGCGTTTAGGGGTCTAGGGTGTATGAGAGTCCAGAAGTGTCCGGGCATTTGTGAATTTTATTCAGCCATCAATCTTGTCACCAAAGTTGATCAGAGTCCAGAGATCGGATGGAGCTTTTCTTCCCCAGTATGGAGGGTGACAGCACTGCAAGGCAATGACACGAGCGGTTTGCAAGGATGTCACATGGTGTGTCTTGAAAAGGACAAAGTGGACATTCAGAATGACTGACCAGCTGATGCTGAAAGGACCCTCTGAATTATTTAAGCTAGAAACTCTTTTCAAATGACGTCCTCTAGCATCCGCAAAGTTGCGCGCATTTGTTTGTTGCACATCAAGCCGAGATGTTTGAAAGCATTAGCTGATTGAGAAGACAAACTGTGAAGTCAAAGATATATGGACTTGAATTTATTAGAGGCCTGCGTTGAGCACGCAGCACACCAATGTTTTCCAGACGCTCTCGGGGTAAATTACTCTGAAACAAATGACGTCTGTAAATGAAAAACAACAACAACCTTGTGCTTTTGAATCTAGCCTTCAGTAGAATTAATGCTTGTTAATTCTCCGCTTGCATTCGTGCCAGCATTAGGTTGATCAAACAGAGAGTGAAATAATGAGAGATTTTCAAATCTTCACAACCTGAGCTATTTTTCTAAGACTACAGCAGAAATTAGTTTTCTGGCCCTCTAGTCGTCTCTCAGGAACGGTCTCGTAGGGTGTGGTGTAATGGCTTGGCTCTGATGCCTCTATTTATGTTACCAATTTTTAGTGGAGCAACATGAATAATTTAAGAGGGAAAAGATGGTAGAAGCAACAACAAACTACATCCGGGTGTTTATGTCAAGCAGCCATCGTACCATGAAAGCTTCTTATAAATCACTATTTCATCTCTGTCTCCGCCTCCTTGTGCCTTCCTCTTGTCTCCCTCACTTAATAGCCTGTAATTGGTCCTCCATGGAACTGAAAAGAAAGAGCAGAGATGCGTAACTCACTAGTGATTACTCAGATTAAAGTGTGCAAGGAAAGACTTGGTTAGGCATGTACAAAAGACAACTTCATGAATAAAACATGCTACAAATTTATGGCTCTGATCATTAAAGAAGGATGGCCCAGGGCCGGAGGGACGCTCTATTTGTGTTGAATGATAGAGGGGCCCGCAACCGGATGAGCCAAACCAACATCTTGCCTTGGGAAGAGAATCGCCTGGGTTTTGGTAAGAAAAAAAGAAAAAGAAAACGTTTACAGAGAACTTAGAGTGGGAACTATACAAAACTTAACAGTTCTGGTTCTGTTATTTCTAGTAAAAGCAACATAAACGTAATGCAACATGATCATAGGAGTCATGAATTCATGAATCAGACTACACTGGTTTTACTGTATGTTTCTGATTCACTACCAAAACCAGCTCTTAGTCATTCACTCAGGAATCTGACTTGTTTGATTGACTAATCAGAAGCATCTCAGTAGAGCCATTCATTCAGGAATGGGACATCATTGCTTATTTCCATTTCTTTCTTTTTTTTTTTTTTTTTTTTTTTTTTTGATTCACTAAAAATAACTGGTTAGTTATTAATTAGAGTCCTTTGTTAAGGAATCAGACTTCACTGCTTGGGTTGTATTGGGTTTGATTCACTAAAAATAACTTTATTTATTTGCATCATTCTTTCTGGAATTTGACTTTTTTCTGTAATTTTTTAATTCATTAAAAAGAGACATCTTACAGGAATAAAGTTTCATTTAATTTAAATTTAGTTCATTGTCTTACTATATGTGTTTGACTCACTGTAAAGAACTAACTCATTAGAGCCGTTCATTTAGGAGTTTGACTTTTTACTGTAAATTCAAATGTTCAAATAAGTACCATCTCATAAGAGTCTTTCATTTTGGAATCACAGTGTGCTGTTCGTATTGTGGAATCGATGGCGATGTTGTGGTGCTGCTAAACAAGGATTGTAGGAAACTCTGTCAGTGTAGTTTAGCACGTAGTTAGCACTAACACTGTATATTGGCTTTGAAATCCACTTTTTGTCTGTTTAAAGCTTCCGCCTGCCATAATGGATTTGCATTTAATATTAACATGTGTAGTTGATAAATCATGTAATTCATTTAAATAACATTGTTGATAGTCCTAGTAACAGTGCAAGTGTTTAGATCACATGAAACCAGAAAGCTGATTCTGGCACAGGGACCTTTCTCTTTTCATGATGGCTGTAAAGAAACGTGACAGAAAAATAGATTTTGATGTCATACATTGTATAACTGCCAGTGTAGCATCCTTATGTGGCTATCTTTTGTTCCCGGGCTTTATTTTAACCCCCAGTGCCTCAACTTTTAAATCAGCCTCTTTTCTCTGCCTTATTTAATTTCCAAAATGTTATATTACCTCCTTTTGCTCCCTCCCTACATAAATCTGAATACCTTATAAGGATACCCGATACACCCCGGACGACACAGGGATGGATCCCGTTATTTTTATCTAATCTCCCTCACCAAGCATATTCTGTGTCTGCCTCCATCTCCTCTGACAGGAAAGCTGCTTGCATTAGTGCTGTATCTAGCTGCTGCGGTGCAATGTTTTGCCCTGACACCTCTCTCTGATAAGCACCCTCCTTCCCACCCCCCCGCCTGTGCGTCAGTGAAGAGAGAGTATTTTGCCACCGATGTCTCTCAAGCAAAAACTGATAAAATACCCAGCCAATAATGCCGCAGTGGTACATTATCTGTAGGGCCAGTATTTAATTTATCTGGTGTTGGTTTTCTTTCTCGGGTTGCACCCATAAGGTCTATTTCCGCCACATCGGGCTCTGTGTTGACTTCCTTTGTTTATTCTCTGTAAATAAAATGCTGGTTCGAGCGACGAAATTGCATTGAGCAGAGCAGCAAATCTAAGCAGTTGTTTATAGGATTGTATGCGCGCACACACTCGGCTGGTGTTAAGTGTTAAGATATGAACTGAAATGTTAAATCAAATGCCTCATTTGGTTCGAAACGTTTCTGAGAAATGATGTTTTTGCGGTTCTGCTCAACAGGAATTTTGCTGTGAAGAGTGGCTCTTTGAAGGCGTGTTATTGGCAGTGCCCTGATGTGCCACCAACTCATTTTTGTATTTTGTGTTGAATTTAAACAGTGAATTACTACAGCGCTTGGTAATGGAAAAGCACTCAGATGTGTCTGGCTTTGGCAATGGCTTTATCATTGGATTTGCCAGTGCCTCAGCGCTTGTTTGTGTATTTGCATCTGTCTAGCCATGTTTTTGCCAACATGTTTTTCACAGTGGTTTAAGCTGGTCCCAAAAAGTATTTGGCCACTCATACTGCTGGCCAACATTTTTGGGGTCAGTAAGATTTTGTTTTTGTTTTTATTCAGCAAGGATGAAATGAATTTATAAAGAAATTACCATAAAGATATTTATAATGCATAATGTTGAAAATGATGTCTTTCTTGAGCACAAAATCGAAATATTTGAATGATTTCTGAAGCATCGTGGGGCACTGGAGTAATAGCTGCTGAAATTTTAGCTTTGCTTTTACAGGATTCCATTTTTTCCCTATTTTATTATATTTTAATATGTAATTTAAATTTTAATTCTGTAGTTAGTTTCTGTTTTTAGTTCTGTATTTTAATCAAAGAAATAAACTTCCTTCAAAAATGTAAAAAAAAATTACACCATAAACTTCAATAAAAGTTAAAACTTTTGTGGCAGTAGATGAAGAATAAAAAAGTAGTGAATCAGTTTTGTTTTCAAGAATTTAATTCTTCTAATGAGGGAGTGTTTTAATGATACTGGTTGTGTGACTTTATGCTCTCTGAAAAATATCAAAATTAATTTTGATATAAAGATTTTAAAATATAGAAGAGGTGTTTTAGATACATAATAAGGTCAAGTTGGAGTGTCAAGTTTGTTTATGCTGTACACACACACACACACACACACACACACACACACACACACACACACACACACACACACACACACACATATTTATATTTATTTATTTGTTTTGTTTTTTAACAATTCTTCTTGGCTTGATTTTACTGCATAAAGCAGATCCATTGTTGAGTGTGACTGAAGTGTCCAACCACTTTCTGGGCCGACTTTCTGTGTTTGTATGGGCTTTTGTGTCATTGTTTGACAGTCTGAGCCCTGGGGGTGGTGGGAACTGTTGGTTTCTGTGGTGAGGGTTGACATGGTGCTGGATGCTGGTCAGCAGGGCTTTTGGTGAAAGGCCGTTGTTATATTGCTGAAGTCCACAGCTCCTATTTGCCTGGTCTGTCTGTCTGTCTGGGAGCTTTCCTGGCTGGGCCAGCGCCTGTGACGATGCTGACAGGATGACAGCAGGGGTGCACAGGGGTGAATGTCAATGTGGGCGAGAGCAGTTTCTGCATGATCTGCAGCACATACAAACACACACACACACACACACACACACACACACACACACACACACACACACACACACACACACACACACGTATTAAGGTTTCTCAAAGGAGTGCGGCAACATCTGGTGATACAGAGTGAAAAAACACTTACATGCTTGCATTTTAACAGTGAATTCAATTGGAAATTTTAATTGAGAATTCATAAGGCCTTTTCGCAAAATCAATAAGGTATTATGTGGTATTGAGTTGTTAGAGTTTGAGACAAATATATTCAGCATTTTAATAGATCTTGAAACAATACGAGACAATATATAAACACCCCTCCTACACCTGAACGGCTGCAGGCAGCTGCGTTGGACTCAAGAAATATTACAAAGACTGTAATAAAAATTCTTAAACGCAGATGTAACATCTCCAGTGTTTATTGAAAAGGCATGGTTTCAGTTTTGCTACCTTAGGCTGGCATTAAATTAAATAATAATAAAAAAAATTGTGTTTTTAACAGTTAGTTGGCTATAATAACAACATTGAAAAGGTGTTATAAAGTGCAACATTCTTTTCCAGAAATAAAATTCCCATTAATTTTCTCCAAAGGGGAAAATTATTTAGATCAATAACTTAAAGACAGACCAATGGTGAGCTGTGAGGCTGTTAATCAATGGTATATGCTTTTGTTAAAGCCATCAGCTTTTAATCATGTTCAGCAGTGGAATTCCTTTACTCTCAAACTTTTATATATTTACATTTAGCAATAAACATAAAATATATCGTTCTGTTGAACCCATGACCATGTCATTGAAAGTGCTATGCTCTCCAGTTTTCCGTTTCAAAGATATTTTGGAGTTCTTGTAAGCTACAGCAATGTGGAACCACATCGCTTGTGTTAGAAAAGCATGTTGTCTCATTGATGCAAAGTATGTCTGTGACTTACACACAAATATGTAACCTGAAAACAAAATCGGTATGGGCTCATATGATAGAGTAGATGTGTGAAGATTTGTTTTGAGCTCTGCCATGCAGAGCAGCACTTATTACTATGAAATGACAAGAGGTTGTGGGGTTCGCCTCAATCTGTTGCTGTGGCCTAGTTAGGCTGTCAGAAGATTGCCTGCAGGTGTGAGAAGAGATGCCATGAATCAGGTGTGGGCTTCAACCTACAGTAGGCCTAGGGCTGCATGGATCCAGAGCTCCAAACAGACGGCAGCTGCCCGGTCAGACAGGCGCTCTTGTATGAAGACTGGTTTCAGACTGGCTTCCTGTACCAACGCATCTGAAAATCTAGAACAAATTCAAATGAGATTTTGACATCAGCAAGTGAATATTTAATAACCGTTTTTATTTCTCAGTAGAAATAGAATCACTGATGACATTTACTTTTTTTATTCTTTCAGTCAGTCGCCAAATGGCATGCATATCTGGGGATCTGTCTGAAATATACGGCCCTATGATTTCCGAACACAAACGGATTCCAGTAATAAAAATGGAATTTACAGTATAACATGAAATGTCACGGAATCTGGTTTATTTTGGATGAATAATTTAAATAAGAGCTGTAAACTAAAATTGCTTTGTTGTTAAAAAAATAAAAGTTATTTTTACACTTAGCATTACATATTAAAATATTTATCAAATTGTTACTGCTTTATGCCTTCATTTGATTACCATCTTTTAGGAATAAATTTATATTAAATCATAAATTCTGAAAAAATGAACAGATTTTTTTTTTGTAGATAGGGCTCTATTATTGTTAACATTTTAATTAATCAATAAATTGAATTCAAATGATTAGACATGCCTTTTGATTATACAAATTTTATTAAACAATTTGAACTGAATCTAGAAATATTACAGTTGGGGAAAAATACTTTTTGTAGACCCCTAAAAATGTCATTTTTGTTAAACTTTGAATATATTGTATTAAAGATTTAAAGTTTCATTATTACTGTTAATTAACTAAACAAAAATTCATAAAAATAAAAAAAATGAATCCAGAAAGAATAAAAAATGATTTTGGGAAAAATAAAACCGATTTGAAAAGGCCCTAGATATCATAGGCAGGAAAGGATCTGTGCTTCCTTCCAAAAACTTGACCAGATAGAGGCATATCTTCTGACAGGATGTATTGTTAGCATTAGATTCAAACCTGCCTTGATGCCTTCCTGTCTCCATATACGGTCTGATAAGGCAGTATCTTGAAGGTTTCGGACATAGTCCCAGAGTGCACACTGCTTCACTGTATGCATCAGTGAGCATAACCAGCACACACACACAGACACACATACTGTACTCGAGAGTTTCTTTCTGTCTGTCTCTCTCGCTCTGTCTCTTTTTCAGTTACAGCACGTTTGCTCATTCACTTACATGCCGTCTGTAGCCACATGGGTGAATTGATGTGTTACACACACACGCACGCACGCATGCACACACACACACACGCACACACACACACACACCCCTGCAGGCTGAACACATACCCATAATCACACTTTCCTAGGCTGTTATGTTCACATTGAATTACCATATGTGCCAGCCATGATACAGGACAACCCTCATGAGTTTAAAATATTTTTTCCCCTCATTCTAAATAATTTTTACACTGTAAAATACATTCTTAGATCTAGTAAATAATGCAGAAGATTTTTTTTTTATGTTTATTTACTATTCAAACTTATTACAGATTTTAGGAACACACACATCTCAAAGAAGATTATCTCTCTCTCTCTCTCTCTCTCTCTCTCTATCTATCTATATATAGTTGAACCAAAAAAAAAGTATTAAGTTTTAATTTATTTTATTTATTTATTTATTTAAAAATGCCCATACAGACCTATATGTTCTTTTCTAATTAGGCTTTCTCATATTATTTAAATAATCAGAAATAAATTATAACTGGTTTAATTATATTGTATATGATACTTAAAATTATGTAATAATATAATTATATGTGTATATTGTAGTAAAGAGAAAAAAAAAATTCTGAAGCAAAACCACTAGAGATGCACAGCGTCGTAGTGTAGTAGCTGTTGCGTCTGTAATGCAAATGTTTATTCTACTACTGTAGCTGCATGCATACTGGTTTCTCTGAAGTTGGACTTCCCAGAATGCACTGGGGCATGAATTATTAATATGGTTGCACTGTTTGACTGTTTGCCAGTTTTATTTACAGTGTTGTTGATTTTGTTGACGCGTTTCGTAACTTGCTGACTTGCAAAGTCAGAATGTGTTTGTTCTTTTAGTAACACCGATCAGTCGGTTGTTACCCTTGTCGTGTCTCATGTACAGAATCTTGAGGAATAATATTTCAGGAGAACTTTGCCTTGTGTATGTTCATGCGATTTTTTTTTTTTTAGTTTAAGACAACAAACACTGTTATCTCCACGCAGTTTTTTTTTTTTGTTTTGTGATGAAATATGTCATATTGAACAGTTTAGTGCTATGCATTAAGTTAAGAGACCATATTAAATTAAATTTAAATAAGTCATTGTTATAGTGATGGCACAAGTCATGGACACTTTATGTTCAGCAAAAGTGTTTAAATAATTAAACAGATGATTTCAGCTCAAGAAAAGCCATTAAAAATATCACCCTTATTTGTTAATCCTCATTTCCTGTCTAGTCCTCTTCAGATTTTGAGTGAGACATATAAAAGCATGTTTTGACACATTCTGCACACTAATATTACAATGTGAACTCTATATAATCTGGCTGAAGTATATATCTTGGCAGATGTTTTGTGGTCTGGCTCATTTTAAGAAGCAGACCATCTGAAATCTGACTCTATGTGTTTGCTCAATAAATCGCAGTAATGTGAGCCAAATGAAGAATACTGTGCTTTTTTTTCTCAATAAGATGATGTTGGATACTAGGAGTGAAATGTTAACATCTTGATTAACCATAATGGAAATGCAATTTACATGCAAAACACAAGAAGACCAGCTGTTCTTGTGGATGTCTTGACATTCTAACGGTTCTGAGCTTTGGGAAAAGCTCTTCTGAATTTGAATGCGATAACACGAAGTCATCTGGCTTGTTTTTGTTTCAGGTCTGAAAAGGTTGTGTTTGAAACCTGTAAGGTATTGTTTTTCTCTTTAACCCTCTATGGTGTATTGTTGCCATACGTATTTTTCTTCACTTTCTTGTTATTCAGAATTAATAAATAAATAAAAATGAAAGAATAAATACCTACCTACCAACCTACCTACCTACAACAATTTGCATGGTCAGAATTAAAAAGCCAATCTTTAAAGAAACAGAAGTCGTTTTTTTTTTTCTCTTCAACACATTTCAAAATAGCTTTGTTCTGAGCCATAATTCAAATGCATTCATGTATTTCCTCAGTGGTAATTTGTACAGATAGTGGCATCAATTATGTTAATACAATTATTTATCAATTTGTAAGTGTTTATAGATACATAATTGTATTTATGCATATAAACACAATTATAATTTATGAAGAGATCTGCACAGTTAACTCTGACAATGAGAATGACCAAGCATTTTAAGAACAATATAAAAGGACAAATCATAGAGATTACTGGGGCAATTTTGTGTAATATTTTTCAACAGTATTTATATATATCAATTACTTATGACTAAAAATTGCATTTTCATTGTCGTAAAAATAACCCTCCTTATATGATAAGGCTCTCAGAAGAATGTTTAACAGCATTAATTTAATTGGGATTTTCTAATAATAACCTTATAATGAACACTCTTCTTTAGTTAACTAATTCCAGCCCTATCCTGAATCCTCTGCTGTGCTATAACAGAATGCATTACTCTCTAAGGGCTTTGTTAAATTCTAATTAAAAACGTGCAACCTGCAAAACTGGATGAACAAGTAGTGCTCTGTCCAACAGAGATGATCTCAACAGATTACAGATTATGTCCATGTGCAACTAATTAATATTTATTTCATATTTGTCCTTGCAATATCTGAAATCCTTCAATACCCATCAACTCAGAGTTTGTTTGTCTTGCGTGAGTGTGGGACATTCCAGGATATCAAACGCATGGAAACTTTCATTGGAACACTCATAAAAATGCAATAGGCTAGCAAAACCAAAGCAAATCCTTGGTTGGCTTTATGTGTACATTTGACCATGAAGTATTGAGACATTCATGAGAAATTCTGTGTCAAAAAGAATGGATATATATATATATATATATATATATATATATATATATATATATATATATATATATATATATATAAGTCAAAGATGCAACCCTCCAAAGCCTCTAAATACAATTCTGCAACACCGTTTTCACGTACCTTACTGCATGTTTCGTGGCAGTCACTCACTGTAAGGTTTCATAACACTTATTATCAAACTAATTTCATTATTATATGCTGGAATGAATAACCTAGTCACGCATTCTGACTGATAATGGCAGGCCAACACGTGTTCATGTAGTTGAGTTCAGTAATCCATGTCAAAACTGAGTGCATGTTGTGATAAAGGCAAAAGGGAGATATGCAAAATACTACCAAATACTAACTTTATACTGAAATTGTTATCCTGATCATTTGTAATGAAGAGCGAGATATTTAGCACATACTTTTATTTTAATGTGAACATACTTAACTTAAAACATGAAAAAAAAGAAAAAAAAAAACTGGAACATAACAGCCCTTTATTTAAATTAATTAATTAAATAAAGGATTTCGTTTAAATTAAAGGATTAACTGATTTAAAATGTACATGACATAGAAATAAAGAAAACAAAAGATACAACCATTCAATCTTATTTGTATGGGTTTTATATTGAAAACTCAAAACAGAGAAGTGCTTCCTGTCAGTCGCATTCAGTTATTACATGAATCATGTAAATGAGAGCCTATTTTTAATTCAAAATGGCAAAATTTGGCAAAAATGTTGTTTGTAGTTTGCAATCCCTGGGTATCACTGGTGGTCATTTGACATTGCTTTTCTAAAAAAGTTGCCAAATTATGTTTAACTGTACTTACATCTCACTCATTCACCAAAAACTGAAGCACAGTGCTGGAAATCATGCACCATTTCTGTGAACCATAAACCCTGCCCTCTTTGATTTGATTGGCAGTCATGTTTACATTGACCATTGAGGCAGACCAGACTTTTTTTTTTTTTTTAAGTTTAAGTTACTTTTAATCTAACTTTTTATACATTTAGTTTTCTCCTTCGTGTACAAATGCCTCTGACTGATTAGTCCAAGTCTAGTTGAAGGTGAACAATTAGTGGTTGATCCAAAGGAGCCCTGTTTCCTTTGGCCTTGGCAATTTTATCTTAACCTTGGATGACAGTCCACCATTTAGGCCCAATCCCAATTCTATTTTATACCCCTTCCCCTTCCCCTTCCCCTTCCCCTACCCCTCCGCCTACCCCTTCCCCTTGTCCCTTAAAACAGAGTGCCAAGGGGTAGGGGAGAAGATATCCCTAAGGATTGGGACACCACTACCATGACGTCACACGCCATCATTCATCGTCTAGCTCTTACAATACACACATATACTGGTGTGCTGGTGTGCATTAGAGCCTTTAATTATCAATCTTTATTAATTAGCTGCTTACTGACACACACACACATATCAGAAATCGCGCAGCTCACACATCCAGGAGAAAATAAACTTTTCAACGCTGCCCCATGACTTTTATTAAATAGAGTTTAAGTACTGAATCGCTACATTATATTTTCCAGCGACGAGAGGATACAATCGCTGTTTTTAAGTAAACTCACTCTAAAAAGATAAACGCACAGACGCGAATACACACAATTTCCCTTTCTCTCTCTCTCGAATAGAAAATGGTTTAGCGTTTTCTAATTATTGAGGTGAATAGTCTATGGCAGTTATCGCCCTGATCAGAGATATGCTGTGGCACTATCATGTAGTCTGTAATGATATGACGTTAGCAAATATTTGCAATTTTTTGCAAACATTTCTTTGAGTAACATGACCGTTAATATATCACAATTGAATGTAACATAAAACAAATTATTACTTTTCATTAAAATCTTTATTTATGCCAAAAAAGCTTACATTTATGTGTCTTTTGGTTCGTTGTAGCAGCCATGTTGCTGAGATAATTCATACCCCTTTGTTTGAAGTGTGGTCCCGAAAAATCTTCGTTT